>NW_022991451.1:109035-324035 GCF_902827175.1 Gymnodraco acuticeps | reverse complement strand
TTTAAAAAAGCAGATTTCCTTTGTGTTGAAATACTGCTTGCATATTGTTTGACTTTCATCTCAAATTCCTTGTTGAGTTTATGCAAGACTCTTCAAATGACTTTATTGTGTAGCTATGAAGACAACACATGTTAGTAAATTATTTTAAGGTGTGTGAGTGGGGTGGGGGTGTAATTGATGACATATGATCAGCAATTTCTGGCCTTTAATACTTGACTTTGTTGTACTTGTGAGTGCAAATGATTTGTGTGTAAACCTCATTCATTTCAAAGAGATTTCAAATAGATGAACAACATCTGAAAGTTATCATTGTTTCAAATAAATTACACACAGAGAGGGGGGCGGGGCTTCAAGAGAGCCATGTTGGCATACAACAATACAACATAGATCACAATAAACGTACTCCAAATGTTTTTATAATTATATAGGATTATATTGATTATTGACTGATACCAATCCAATTCTCCCACCAGTTCTGCAATAATGTTTGTTAAATGGTTCTTGGACGTTTTGTTTTCATGAACTTGGACCTTGTTTCAGCAATACTTTCATGCTTTTAGCCGACATTGTTCTGTAAAATAAGTATTTAAGGTAGCACTTAAGGTCCTGAAAGTAAAAGTCAGGTTTATTTTCTGGATGAAGCTGCCAGATTAAATTTCAATTTGAGTACCTTTATCAAACCTGACGATACCACCAGCAGCTTAAATCTATTCCGACCGGGATTCTGGGTAACTTTTGGATGTATTTGACAAGCTTTTGTTTTTCCGTAAAACTGCAACTGAATTTCACTGTGCGATGACAGTGAGTGGGCCTGTCTAAAAACTGGTAGGAAGCTATCCTTGTGACTGATTATTGAGGTAAGGGACAAAACAACGTGTTATTTCCTTTCTTTAAAAAAAAATATATATTGTATATAATACATATTTATATACAAAGGTACTAGCTAACAAACCATGTAAGGGGACAGGAAAGAGAATGTACAAAAAGCTTCATCTGACAGTGTTGAAAAACAACTGTCAGACTGTCCCTTGTCTCAAGAATCGTGTCCTATTTACCAACTCTCTTGCTGTCTCTAGTTCATGTAATGTAATGTGTTAAGGTGGTAGGAAATGCTCTCTGAACTTCAGACTAATGTTTGTGTTCCGAACCATCTGTCTGGCACCAGAGCAGAGCAGAGAACCCAAGAAAAGACAAGAGACAGTGAGGGATGGGGATGGGGGGGTCGAGACGCTCACTCTCTATTCATGGATCTTAACCAGCCGTGAGATTGGCCTGGAATACCAAACACAGATACCTCCTCCTCCTCATGGGTCCTCCTCACTTCCACCAAACAGGTTTCCAAGGCAACACTACAGGAGGTCAGAGGTCAAAGTGGTGTAGGATATGGGGGGGGGGGGGGGGGGGGGTTGAGTGTCTGAACGTGGGTCCATCTGGATGAGTGACACGGCAAAATCAGATATCAGTCCTACACTACGAGTGGGGTGAGGCGGAGCCAGAGAATGCTAAGCTGATTAGCAAAGCATGGGTTTGATATCGATGTGTGTAGTGGTGATGGTGAGGGGGGGGGGGGCTGAAATCATCTGTCAACCCTCCTTGATATTGACATTTACAGCATTGAACATAATGGATAAAGAGAAGAAGATAGATCAGGGGGATGTTGGATGATGAAGATGAACTCTTCCTCTGAAAGATGACAGATGGTTCGTTTGGCATGCTGGCACGCTGCCACGTCAGAGCACTGTTTTCAGACCAGCCTTAATTACTCACATACAGGTGTTGAATATCAACTAGGCATACATCAGTTTGGCTCCATTAGCACCAATCTTACCCAGCTATATTTGGGATTAAAATAAAAAATTCCATTCTTCTATCACCAATTTGGTTCTTGGAATTTAAACGGTGGTAATGGTGCTAACGGATTGACCTGCAGCATTTGCGAGTGGAGCCTCACAGTTTTTCAGGTTGATATGTGAAGCTCATTAGCTAGCCAACATGTATCTAGCAAATGTTTAGCAAAATATTAGAAGTGAGGCTACTAGACTAACGTTAGGTCTACTGTAATAGCCTCACTTTTAATAGTTTCAAAACATTAGCTAGCACTAGTGTTTTGCAGTTGCTAGCAGCTTATTGGGATGTTATACTAGATAGACAGGCATTGTTTTGATATAATGAATTAAGCATTATTGTTAGTTAAGCATGTCAGCCTGCAGCCCCACTTCTTGTCTCTCTCTCTAACTCATTGCAGATGACTGCACTAAAGAAAAGGGCACAGAGAGGAAACCAGTTGTAAGATGTTTAAAAGTTCATTAAACATAATATATGCTTAAATGCATTTCAAAGAAGTTGTGTTGAGTTGTGTTGGAGTTTTTGTTATTCTACATTTTGACATCAAGATTTTCTGATTTTACTGCAAATGTATATCGGTTCCAAATATCGGTTATCGGTCTCCTTGATTACTAATAATCGGTATCGGCCTTGAAAAAGCCATATCGGTCGATCCCTACATGAAACCAACGTTGACTGTGTGTAGAATTCAAGAAATTATAATCTCCTGTGTTTCTGACATGTTGAAGTTCCATCTGTCCATCCTGACTCTATGGACTTTGATGCACTATAACATATAATGTAAAACTCTTAATTGTACTAATCGGGTAGCTGTGGCTCAGGAGGAAGAGTGGTCGGCCACCAATAGGGCTTTCACATCAACGCGATTCCCGTTCTAGCTCCGTGCTAGAGCTTTTCTGGTTCGGAATCGGTTTTTCTTTTCAGCCCCTGTTTTGTTCACACCGCCCAGAGCCCGACTGGTGCTGCCGCTGCTGCGTCATGACGTCACCGTTTACGTCGCTGATTTTGTCCCCAACAGTGTTACGGCGCTCACTAAAACAACAACTACAATGGGGGACTGCGTCGGGTCGATTATCGTGTTGCTTTTAATCATACAAAGCCAGATTAAATTAAATAACGACTTCTCCAAGCTTATACTTTTCTCCAGAGTACCGTGGTTCATTGTTTAATAATGTGTTTCATCGGCATTTACCGACCGCTGCAGTGCTGGCTACTCTTCCACAGGAGTTTATTCTCTCGTTAGCTCCGGGTTAGCTCACACGGCAGCAGCCGCTGTAAAGTATTCACTGTCTGACTGTCACACAAGCAGCTGATACATATCCCCAATTCCCCATAAGTGAATGTGTTTCAGTCTGAATTGACGCTGTTTGGCATCACAACGCTGTTATGTTTGCTTGTTTGTAGCCTTTATTTAACCAGGTGAAAATCCCATTGAGATCAACAATCTCTTTTTCAAGGGAGACCTGCAAATGAAAGTTTCTCTGGTATAAAATGGGTGATGTTAGCATAGCAACCAAAGCTAAACTGACTATCTTGACTACTTGTTGTTGCTATATTGTGGCATAAGCCGTTTTCTACAGGCACATTTTACCGGCGTATTTTTCATTATGATTCTACTTGTGATAGTCGGACATGACAACCTGTGCAGCCCATGTATTGATTCCATCCGATAGCTGCTAAAACAAAACGTCTGCCTGCTCTCCACAATGATCAATAACAGTGAACGGATGGTCAAAGTAAGGCACATATGAACAGAATCACATGAAGCCTGGTTAGTGTTGCCTGACTTTATAAAGTGTGTGTTTTTTTTATAAGTGTGTGGTTGTGTTCTAGTCACTTTGCTCAGCACTACTGCTTGTTACAACTTTTATTTGCCGTACTCGCCTGTTAGCTCAGGTTAATCTCGCCCCCCCCCCCTGACATAAGCGTGACGTATGCGGTTCTTGCTTCTAGACAGACCATTTTTTGGTGCTTGAAACGAACCGGATTCCAGAGCTTAGAGGCGGCTCCGCTGCGGTGTGAACAGGAAAAAACGGTGCTTTTCAGGCTCTAGCTCTGTTAGGATTTATTTAGCCCTGAGAGCAGGATGAACTGAAAAGAGTACAAGGAAGCTTATGTTACGGGTCCCAAAAGCTTGGGTACCACAGCAACAATAAATTATATCTGTAGAAAACAGAAAAGTGCAGCAGCAAGAATTAGACACAGGATCCGGTTGATCGTCTGGATTTCTTCTTATTCAAAATTCAAAGTACACATAATTACATTCAAATAGCTGTACTTTACAAACATATCACATTTCTCCATTTAAGTTATCCGTCTTATGTCAGTCAATTACTGTATCTCAAGGAGAAATTCAACATAGTCAATATAAAACACATAATGCTATCAAATAATACTTTCTATCAATATATCTATCTTTACCAAATATAACATATTATGGAGCTCACATAAATACACTGTCAGTGTTAATAAACAAAAGAACACGAGGCGATGTTCCTGCAAGACTTCACTCAGGTGAACAAAACATATTACCCGTGCGCAGCAGCTAACCTGCCTGCGAGCCTTCGCTCAGGTCACATTTACACACGGCGCGGCTGAAGCCCGCGAAAACGGCATCTATAGTTGCCGACAGTTTAGTATTTTTAAAATACCGTTACTATGTCAAACATGCTCAAAACTTTCTTACACCTCTAACATTATATCTCATTTACACAAGTTAACATCGATCATTTTCCTCATGTACTGACCTGTAGAAAACAGAAAAGTGCAGCAGCAAGAATTAGACACAGGATCCGATTGATCGTCTGGATTGCTTCTGAGGGGGCGGAAGTGTCCCCCCTAAAATAACCCAGGTGTTAGCTATGGAGTCAGATTTGGGTCAATATTCTAGCACGCAAAACAAGCTACTCACGAGCGGAAAATGTGCTTTTACACGCGCATGAAATGACCCTCGCGCGCAGATTAAAGCGGCTATGCGCTCGCTCGCGAGAGAGACAGCCCTCTTGCTCGCTCGCGGGAGTGTCAGCCTCACTCGCTCGCGGAGTCTGTCTACGCGAGCGTGAAAAGTTTCTGGCACTTTGGGGCGGAGCCACTGGACTTTGATTGACAGCTGCCAGGAAGCCCGGAGTTGCCAGGTTTGATAAATGCCTGAACTACCAAGAGCCGAGGAGTGACAGCAGCAAGATCAGTTGGACGAGATTGAATGGTAAAGTTGTCCATAAAAAACTATTATATTCGTAAAGTGTACAGCTAATATATATATATATATATATATATATTAATTAATTAGTTATAATTTATATAAAACAATATATTTTTGAGTGGAAAACTGCTAGCTACTGTCTGCTGTATGCACCTCCCTTACGAAATGAACTATAAATGAATTATAGTATTACTATAGTATACTATAAGAGTTGTATAGTGTCCTATAGTAAGTTTGTAGTGTTCTGTAGTATTTTTCACCAGCTAGCCTATTGTATTACAATAGTTTTTTCTGTAGTGCCATTAATTTATATTAATTAAGCTATAGTAGCCCTATAATATTTCAATAGTAATACTAGGCTATGTATCTAGATCTTTGTAGTATTCCTATATTATTTTAAATAGTATAACTATAGTAGCCTATAATATATAGTGTTTCTGTAGTTGTTTTTTAAACACACTATAGAACACTCCTAATCAGGGACGTGCACAGGTACGGGCTAATGTTGCCCGGGCATCGGCCTTTTTGCCATTTTTGCCTGACCTGCCCCTCTGGAGAGAGCCAGAGTTTTTTTGTTTTCTATTCTGGCCGAATCAACATGATAAGCCCACAATTAGTATTATAGCGTCTCGCTGCGGGAAACACACCTTGTCCGCGCTGTCATCTGCCCCCAGTCACGTGACTTTGTTTACAATCTGACAGCTGGAAGCAAAGGAAAGCCCTCCGAGTCCAACCTCATATGGCTATGGTGATCACACCAAATGCCTGCCCTGGCTCCTGCCCGTTAGAGGGACAAACCAGGGGACTTTACTTCCTCTTGACACCGTCGGTTACTTAAAAAAAAACCACCTAAATATACTTGTTATTGTGCTTCTGTCTTTCTGTGTCTTTTACTCTGCTCCGTAAACTCCCTCACCCTCGCTCTCTTTTCTTGATTGCCCTCTCACGGAGAATTCTCCGTGAGAGGGCAATCAAGAAACACTTCACTGTCCCGCTTTATTGGAGGATTTCTGCCATGTCTCCACTTTAGCTTGACCATCTCTGTTATTAAGTTATGGAATTCTAAATAAACAAGTAATTAGATACCTTACCGTTACTACGCTCATAAAGAATGATAAGAATAATGCGTATTGAACTGGTTTAATTAATTAGTGAGTTTATTTAAGGTAGGCTAATTATAGAAGCCCTATGTTATCAGTAGCCAACGGCAGTTGTTACTGCACAGCAGTAACAACGGTAAAACTACATTAAAACAGAATTGTCCCCATTGTTTCTTTAATAATTACTAACATTAGATATTTTAATGAGATATGTACTGCAAATAACGAATTTAGCAGTTAGACATAAAAGTCAACTGAGTGTCACTTGCAATGACAGTGTTGTGTTTTTATTTTACGAGTTTATGTTAGAATTTTCAAAAGGCCCTTTTTCCAGTTTAGAGCAATAGCCCCTCCAAATGTCTGTGCACGTCCCTGCTCCTAATAGCATATTGTCATAGTGAATGCATTTTATTACTACAGTGTTTGTAAAAGTATTACTATAGTGTTTTTGTTGGTGTTTCCGTATTAAGACTATATTATTTTAAATAGTACTACTATAGTATAATATATAGTGTTTCTGTAGTTGTTTTTTGAACACACTATAGAACACTCCTATAGTAATAGTATGATGTTGTCATAATGAATGCATATTATTACTATAGTGTTTGTAAAAGTATTGCACTCCTAGAATTAATGTGTCATTTTTTTTATATCAAATTAATTTATATATATAACGGTAACGGCGCTAGAATATTGACCCAAATCTGACTCCATACTCACTGCTCACCTGCCAAAGGTTCCACCTTGGCGCTACTTACTATTACTGTTTCTCAAACAGTACAGTTAAACCATAAAATCATATGAATGGCACCAAAATAAATACAGATAATGTTGAGCTTTTCAAAACAATAAATTCACTGTTTAGCAAAAATAAATAAAAGTAAATACACAAATAATTGTACCATTTTTGGGGTGTACCCATAGACTAAATGGACGTAGGGTCCGTGACGTCACCCATAGGATTCTGCAGAGTTGCCGTGAAGCCCTTAGTAGGTGGAGTCGGCCACTAACGGCTCGACAGTGACGTCAGAGTTCAACTCCCGCCTGCTCCAAATAAGGGCAAAGAGGCGGAGCCGAGGCGGGACCTGCTGCCACCGAGTTGGAAGTTCCAGAGCTAGCTGAAGCTACCAAGCTAAGCTAACATGCTCCCCATCTGCACGCTGCCGTCGCATTTTACGTTTCTAAGGTAAGCGGACATGAAACTGTTCAGCAAAACTATAAATAATAATCTAAGTTATTGAGTTTTAACATAATACTTCAGAATCTTAAAACCCCTTAACGTTTGTATGCAATTGTGCTAAATTCAACACTGGAATCAAGCAAATATTAATATGTTTGCATGACATTAGTTATTTATATTTTGATATCACTTAACTATACGTTTAATACATTTAAGTCAAGCTAAGGTACATGTGATGGTAGCTAGTTAGTGCTCTTACCTGTGAGGCCTCCTCCAAACAGCATAATAACCAGACTGTATCATTAAAACTAAGTACCAGTTATAGATCCTTGACTTTAGACAAACAATTCAAAAGACAAAATGTATTTAAAGACCAATCTTTATTTGAATGTGCCTCTTAACCTGAGATATTAGTTATACAGTAATAGTATTGACAATCTAAAAAAACTGAGCAACTCAACAGTCAACTTTATGTTTCTTATTGTCTAAAGCATTTATTATTTTCATTTTCCCCCTCTCATATTCAGTGTGGACGGATTGAGACAGCATGGTGTCCAGAGAGCAGCAGAGACTTCAGGGAGAAACCTCCGTGTGATGGACGTCCTGTCTGTTGGTTTGGAGAGGACTGAGGGTCTTTCCTCTGCGAGGAGGACCAGGCCTGATGGAGGAGCCCATGCTGGACAAAGCTGATACCAACTGCACAGGCCTAGTCGGTCACTTTATTTGACTAAATGTGTTTAATACATTTAATAGGTTTACACCTTCTGTCCATATGTGCTTTTTATTTAAAACATTTGATTAACTTTTGGTTCACATTTCAATAAATTGTATTTGTATTTGCTCTCCTTTTGTCCATTATTCTTACTGAAAATGTTAGATTACACATTCACATCTGACTGAAGATTGGCCCCATTTATTTGTGACTTTGCAAAACAAGGTACATGTTGTGAAGCTCATAAAGTGAGGCAAATAGAAATAATCAGCTGATGGAGTGTAGATGTGGAAATAGCTGCATTCGATCAGCTGACTGTGTTTTCACAATAAAAGTAGTTTCTTAGTGAATGTCCTGTACCGGTCTTAAAATCTCATAACATCAGCTTTTAATGTTCCTCTTGGATGTTCTTCTTGACCCTCAGAGAAGGAGAAAATGTCGTGTCTTTCAGGCATGTCCTTTCCTAACAAAAATGACAGGAAACATAAAACATATTATTGCAGAACAAGTGTGTTATTTATGAAAGCGGTGTGTTTGTGTGTTTAGGGGCTGTAGATATAATTATTTTGTAATTGTAATGTTTTTTTTTTATTTCAACAATGAGCTACAAAGACAATCAGATTATGAATGAACAGTATGAAGTTCATCAACATTGAAATATATGTTATTATCAAAATAATATTTAACTGTTATCAAAACGTAGTGCAACTGTAGAAGCTTGCTCTGTTGTCTCACTGAAAGAATCACTTACATCACACAATACCACGTTTTTTACAGACAATATTGAGAGATAAATAGTAGCAGTTCTCACTATGCGTTAAATATCTTTGCCTTCAATACATTAAATTAGAAAGCTGACAGTCATATTGCTTGTTATCATCTAAATGTAACTTTTTGGATGGAAAAAACCCTCAACTTAACTGATGTGTAGGTGATCTAGTATTTAGTATTGTTTAATGGAATGTATATCAGTGTATTCAAGTCAATACTTCATTCATTTAAACCAATATCTTTCTTGATTCTTTGTACAGTATGAAAAAATAGTCTTTGTACCTGAGCTGAAGTTCACTGCTGTGAGGAGTCCAGTTCTGTCTCTCACTCTCTGGTCCAGCCTGTCTGCATCACCTGGACACCTTAAACAAACAGATATATATATATATATCAGGGTTTCCGCTAGGATTTTTTCTCGCCGGTCAAATGTCCGGGCAGAATTTATTTTACCGGACAAATTTGAAACTTACCGGTCATATTTCAATAATAATAGTAAGAGTTGTGTAGCAGAGTTTCCGTTAGCAGGTAATTACCGGACTATGAGCAGATATGCTTCAGTTTAAAACTCAGTTCACGGGGCTCATTTTTATATTGCTTCAGTCTATAATCGTAACAGATCGAACAATTCAGATCCATTTTTCAATAAATGATTCCACAAACAACAAACAACATAATTATTACATTCAAACAAACTACTTGTAGTAGATGAAGTACATTATTCAAAAGTTTACATTAACTTTGAATAATAACACGGGAGAAACGGATCATCTCTTTGCCCCTCTCCCTCCCTCTCTCTCCTGACAGCCCGTCAGTTTCTCATGCAGCTCGCTAAACAGTGGGCGGGGCTTCAGGTGATTATGCAGAGCTGCGTGTCTCGGTCTGACTCAGCAGCTGATCTGATCTCTCTCTCGCGTGTCCGGTTATACTTCACTCGCGTTTATGTCCATATCGATCAGATCCAGCTCTCCTGATCGTTCTTTATATAGAGCACCGATCAAACTATTAAGAGTGAATATCGGCCGATAATGACCGGTGGCCGATCTATCGGAGCCTTCCTAATTATTACCAGACATTTTGACCGGCAGGTTTTGAATTTACCGGTTTTTAATAAATGTTACCAGCTAAAAACCGGTAATTACCGGCTAACGGAAACCCTGATATATATATGTAAAGTACCATGTGTACAAACAATATAACTGATTCTCTTCTGTTGAACATGTTGGATTGTGTATTGTCCGAGTCAGGGGCCTTTTTATTTTACTGTAACTTTGGAAGTTGTGTTACCAATGCTTACTGTTTATTTGATACCCATTTGGTAATGCAATTAATAAAAACAACAAGGTTTGGGTTCGTTCTTCAGATGACTGTGACGTTAACGTGTAAGCTCAATAATGAACTCCAGCTCAACCAACCATATTGTAATATCTAAGTAATCATCTTGAAATATGACATTAATAATTGTAATATACACACATCTTATTGTGAGGTTGATTTCACATACACTACTTCGACATTAGCTTGTCTACATACTTGAGCATAGCCAATTTAAATTAACCTTAGATGCATACAGTTCTACCTACATAATAAAATATCTCTAAGTTACAAGGATGTAACCTTATTTTATCAACCTCAAACAGAAGCCGTTTGTTCAACAGTATTATCCCACTTAACACTTGTCTATTTCGTTGTAACCTTTATATATACAGTCTATGATTTTAACTTGGAGGCTACGATTACAATCGTTAGCACCGATGTAGCTACCACTAGCGTACATGCTAACCCAAGCCTTACCATTCATTACGTAGCTGAGTAAAATCATTAACACATAAATAAAGCACTAGAATTTCACTTACCGCAAAACCGCATTCATGCACCGTCTGTTTTAACCGCAGAGCGAGTCACAATAGTCCGATATATAAGCATGAAGTACAAACAACCACGGCCGGCTACAAGTTGTGTTTCCTGGATGAGCTGAGCAGGCAGAGTCCCTGTAGCTAGCTTCACGGAGCAGCTAGCAGAGAGACAAGAAGCTAACAGCGGCAGGCACTTGACAGAGCCGTCACTCAATGTGACCACGCCCTAATTTATGCACACATTTTAAGACCTAATATAAATAAAAGGGTCGCGTTAGAAAACAATTCACTCACAGATCCATAATCATGAAGGTGGAATTTAACTATATCGATAATAAAAATGTATGGAGCCAGGGGTAGAAACATGTTTTTTTCTGCTGTAAAGTTGGGCATTTTAACATGGGGGTCTATGGAAATCGCTCCTTTCTGCAGCCATCGCCTATCGGCCAATATATGAACTGCAGTGTGTGGCACTTCCGTATTGGCTTCCCCGCTCTACCCTCTTATTATACATCCATGGCTCTACCCCACAGTTTGCCGCTTGGGTGTACCACACTTATAAAAGTTAACAACATTTAATTAAACAAATGATACGATGACACTAAATGAAATTCGCGAGTGGCCGGCGTCGACGGGGGCGTGTCCAATGCAAATCCTGCCGTTTTCTGTTTCTAAATTACATCATTCTAATGTCTGTGGTTATTTAAACATTCCCTAATAAACGTTTTGCAGCGTCAATAAGTGAGTTAAAAACAGTGTGTTTAGTTGTGCAACACCATTTCACCTTCAATTCACGGTTTGAAAACGTTAGCCACATGCTAATGCTAACCGGAAATGAAGAATCTTCAGAATAAAAGTTGTAAGTTAAAAGTTAGTGTAAACTTCCGGTTTTTCAGAATAAAACTGCTTTAAATTAAAACCCTGTATTTTAATTAGGCCATATCAACATTGATTTTAATTTCTTACAGCTCCGAACCGGCCCTGGAACCGCGTTGGTGTGAAAGCCCCACAAGTGAAAGTTTGGTGGTTCGATCCCTCACCTACACAGAATTGTTTAAAGCTGGCTTGGGTTCTGAAGCACTTGAAGTCGTCACTAAGACTAGAAAAGCACAATATAAATGCAGGCTATTTACCCTTTGCTCCCCAACACCTAATTCCTTCCCGTTGCAGAATCAATCAATATTGATAGTTTCTCTGTTGTTAGGCTTTGGAAACCAAAGGGCAAAGGCTTACCTAAAACAGCTTTGTCATGGACCATGCATAATCTGTGTATCTATCCAAACAACCAGTAAGTAAGAGGGTAAAGGGGATGTCTCCTGAAGTCCTCAATATATCAAATATCCTCAGAACACCCTGTCTTCTTCTCTTGTTACGTGATAACAGCTTTTTATTTGGTATTGTAGCTGTCATAATGAGGAGGGATCTATTAAGGAGGATGAAGAATATTTCTTTCAGACACATTCCATAGCTTAAGCATCTTTTAAAATCCCTTAATCGTAAATATATTAGGTAAACAGTTGTAATGTTTTGTGTCCACACTTTTATTATGGGATGATAGTCTGACCCCATCCAGCATTCACTTCCACAAGGACAAGCTGCTCTCATTTGCCTGGCTATGGAGATGCTTAAGACACGTCATCCAATTTGCTGACCTCTGAGGCCATGTTTGTGTTGTGATTATGAGACTCTCAGCTGGGTGGAGGAAACCTCACACAGGAGTCAGGACAGACACATTCTGTTGGCAGCCAATCCAATGTCCATCCAACCATCAGAAATTGATCAAATGTATAAAAAACGGGAGGGTTTTTGCATGTAAGTGGACCGTTTTGATCCGAATCAGAAATCCGAATCAGAAACGGGTTTATTGCCAGGTAGGTTCACACATACGAGGAATTTGACTTGATGTCATGGTGCATACATAAAATATAAAACAAAGAATCTCCATATAAAACAAAAAATCTAATATAAAAAAAAATAAAATGTAAGGACCCTGTAATAAAATATAGTTAAATAGCAATAAAATAAAGCAGTAATTTACAGCTAAATGGAATGCAATGAGTTATAGAATATAAAACATGAATATGAAATAAGAATATGTGCAGTAAGCAGTATTTATTTGAACATTGTGTGCATTAATGTAATGCATATAGAGTATACGTTGTGTCTGGGCCGGTAGCGGAGGGGTACAAACTGTTCAGGTGGCGAGAGGTTTTGGTCCTGATGGAGCGCAGCCTCCTGCCAGAGGGGAGGGGGGTGAACAGTTTGTGTCCAGGGTGGCAGGGGTCGGCCACTATCTTCCCTGCCCGCCTCAGGGCAGGGAAGATAGTGGCAATCAACAAATTAATTTAAGTATATAGGGGCATTTAAGGTGCATTTAAGGTGCATGACCCCTCCCAACCTTAAGCATTGTGTTGGCAGATCAGGAGTTGGTAAATGGAATTATATTGGTCTTTTGGGAGGGTAATGACAAACAAAGTATTTTAACATTTAGACTCATTGTATACCACTGAGGGCCAGGGTTGGGCTTACCATGTGTGTTTGATTCAAACACCAAAGACAGATGTTCACATCAACAAAGGACAAAGTGTTTTTCTTTTAACTGGGACCAATGTCTTTCCCTAAACTTAAACTAGTAGTTAAAGTTGTCTGAACAAAACCACCCATATTCAGGCGGTGATCAGAAACATTTATCTCAGTTAATTTTGGAACAGTTATACTGGTTATACACTGACACATTTGTTATATGAAAATCCAAGACAAAAACAGGAATGAGCAGCAAATGAAAAATTTCAGATCCAGACCAGAGAATGTGTTTGAACCAAGTGGCAAACTGTGGGGTAGAGCCGGGAAGCCAATACGGAAGTGCCACACACTGCAGTTCATATATTGGCCGATAGGCGATGGCTGCAGAAAGGAGCAATTTCCATAGACCCCCATGTTAAAATGCCCAACTTTACAGCAGAAAAAAACATGTTTCTACCCCTGGCTCCATACATTTTATTATCGATATAGTTAGATTCCACCTTCATGATTATGGATCTGTGAGTGAATTGTTTTCTAATGCGACCCTTTTATTTATATTAGGTCTTAAAGTTTGTGCATAAATTAGGGCGTGGTCACATTGAGTGACGGCTCTGTCAAGTGCCTGCCGCTGTTAGCTTCTTGTCTCTCTGCTAGCTGCTCCGTGAAGCTAGCTACAGGGACTCTGCCTGCTCAGCTCATCCAGGAAACACAACTTGTAGCCGGCCGTGGTTGTTTGTTCTTCATGCTTATATATCGGACTATTGTGACTCGCTCTGCGGTTAAAACAGACGGTGCATGAATGCGGTTTTGCGGTAAGTGAAATTCTAGTGCTTTATTTATGTGTTAATGATTTTACTCAGCTACGTAATGAATGGTAAGGCTTGGGTTAGCATGTAAGCTATGGTAGCTACATTGGTGCTAACGATTGTAATCGTAGCCTCCAAGTTAAAATCATAGACTGTATATATAAAGGTTACAACGAAATAGACAAGTGTTATGTCATGGTTGACACGTCTCATCAACGTTGCGTGGAAGTCGGAAACAGTACCGAAGGAGTGGCAGACCGGGGTGGTGGTCCCCCTTTTTAAAAAGGGGGATCAGAGGGTGTGTGCCAATTACAGAGGCATCACACTACTCAGCCTCCCCGGGAAGGTTTACTCTAAGGTACTCGAAAGGAGGGTCAGGCCGATTGTCGAACCTCAGATTGAGGAGGAACAATGCGGATTCCGTCCTGGTCGTGGAACGACGGATCAGCTTTTTACTCTCGCAAGGATCCTGGAGGGGGCCTGGGAATACGCTTATCCGGTCTACATGTGTTTTGTAGACTTGGAGAAGGCGTATGACCGAGTTCCCAGGGAGTTACTGTGGGAGGTGCTGCGGGAGTATGGGGTGAGGGGGTCTCTACTCAGGGCCATCCAATCTCTGTACTCCCAAAGCGAGAGCTGTGTCCGGGTCCTCGGCAGTAAGTCGGACCCATTTCCGGTGAGGGTTGGCCTCCGCCAGGGCTGCGCTTTGTCACCAATCCTGTTTGTAATATACATGGATCGGGTTTCGAGGCGTAGTCATGGGGGAGGGGGTCTGCAGTTCGGTGGACTAAGGATTGCACCACTGCTTTTTGCAGATGATGTGGTTCTAATGGCTTCATCGGTCTGCGACCTTCAGCACTCACTGGATCGGTTCGCAACCGAGTGTGAAGCGGCTGGGATGAGGATCAGCACCTCCAAATCTGAGGCCATGGTTCTCAGCAGGAAACCGATGGACTGTCCACTTCAAGTAGGGAATGAGTCCTTACCCCAAGTGAAGGAGTTCAAGTATCTCGGGGTCTTGTTCTCGAGTGAGGGAACAATGGAGCGTGAGATGGGCCGGAGAATCGGAGCAGCGGGAGCGGTACTGCAGTCGCTTTACCGCACCGTTGTGACGAAAAGGGAGCTGAGCCAGAAGGCAAAGCTCTCTGTCTACCGGGCCATTTTCGTTCCTACCCTCACCTATGGTCATGAAGGATGGGTCATGACCGAAAGAACGAGATCGCGGATACAAGCGGCCGAGATGGGTTTTCTCCGCAGGGTGGCTGGTGTCTCCCTTAGGGATAAGGTGAGAAGTTCGGTCATCAGGGAGGGACTCGGAGTTGAGCCGCTCCTCCTTCGCGTCGAAAGGAGCCAGTTGAGGTGGTTCGGGCACCTAGTTAGGATGCCACCTGGGCGCCTCCCTAGGGAGGTGTTCCAGGCACGTCCAGCTGGGAAGAGACCAAGGGGTAGACCTAGGACCAGGTGGAGGGATTATATCTCTTCGCTGGCCTGGGAGCGCCTTGGGATCCCCCAGTCAGAGCTGGTTGATGTCGCCAGGGAAAAGAAAGTTTGGGGCTCTCTGCTGGAACTGCTACCCCCGCGACCCGACCACGGATAAGCGGAAGAAGATGGATGGATGGATGGATAGACAAGTGTTAAGTGGGATAATACTGTTGAACAAACGGCTTCTGTTTGAGGTTGATAAAATAAGGTTACATCCTTGTAACTTAGAGATATTTTATTATGTAGGTAGAACTGTATGCATCTAAGGTTAATTTAAATTGGCTATGCTCAAGTATGTAGACAAGCTAATGTCGAAGTAGTGTATGTGAAATCAACCTCACAATAAGATGTGTGTATATTACAATTATTAATGTAATATTTCAAGATGATTACTTAGATATTACAATATGGTTGGTTGAGCTGGAGTTCATTATTGAGCTTACACGTTAACGTCACAGTCATCTGAAGAACGAACCCAAACCTTGTTGTTTTTATTAATTGCATTACCAAATGGGTATCAAATAAACAGTAAGCATTGGTAACACAATTTCCAAAGTTACAGTAAAATAAAAAGGCCCCTGACTCGGACAATACACAATCCAACATGTTCAACAGAAGAGAATCAGTTATATTGTTTGTACACATGGTACTTTACATATATCTATATATATATATATATATCTATATATATATATATATCATATATATATATATATATATATATATATCTATATCTATATATCATATATATATCTATATATCTATATCTATATATATTAGGGGTGTAACGGTTCACAAACATTTCGGTTCGGTACGTACCTCGGTTTTTTGGTCACGGTTCGGTTCGGTACGTTTTCGGTACAGCAGAATTTTTTTTCACAAAACATATATATATATATATTTTTTTATTATTATTAAACTGTGAATAATGTATTCACTCAAATAAATACAAAATATAATAAAATAAACATTAAGGTGCAGCATTTCGATGAACTGAAATAATCTGTATTTGAACTTTACTGTAGGCTACTAGTACTCACAAAACATAAACTATTAGTTTTGGGTTTTTTATTTTTTATTAAACTGTGAATCTTCACTAAAAAAAATACAAAATAAAATAAACATTAAGGTGCAGCTTTTCGATGAACTGAAATAATCTGTATTTGAACTGTACTGTACTAGTTCCTAAGCAGCCAGCTTGACATTATGACTTGCTTGTCATTGTATTTTCATGTTTTTTTAAAGAAAAATTAACTTGTCCACATTGCTTGCCGAAAGGGCAGATCTGCTGGCACTAACAATGTCTCCTGCTGTGGAGAACACCCTCTCGCTAGGGACAGAGGTAGCAGATACAGCCAGGTAGCGCTTTGCTAACATGGCAACATAAGGATATTTGGCGTTTGTAATAGCTTTGGCTCGGTCTGAACTCTCTGCGAGTGGTGGAGGCTTAAATGCTAGTGGGAGTTGGGTTTGCACTTCAGTCTTTTTTCTTTTGGTACCGGTGATATTCACGTTCGGGTGATGCCTTTTCAAGAGTGTGCAAGTTTGATGTATTGCCAGCCGCGTAACCAATTTTAGTTGAACAATGCCGACAAACAGCTTTGGTTCGGTCCACCTGTCTTTGTCCTTCATCCTTGTACGTAACTGCGAAACCAAAATGTTCCCAAACCGGAGACTTCAATGATGCTGGAGGATTTTCGAGCTCAACTTTATCTGCGTTCGCCATTAATTTTCGACAGTTCCTAAAATTACTGACTACATTTGAACGCATCCCTCTGACCAGCTCTCATAGTATGCCTCTCATCCAATGAAATGACTTGCTCGCTCTATGACGCGTTGAACCCAATGTGAGCAAATGACTCTGAATGCTGCGACGCAGCACCTGAGATTACTTCCAAAAAGTTGTTCACGTTCTCAATTTTTTACGTTTAACGTTATATTCGTTCGGTACACTTCGGTACACTTCGGTACACACCTGTACCGAACCGAAGGGCCCGTACCGAATAATGTCGGTACGGGTACGTGTACCGTTACACCCCTAATATATATATATATATATATCTATATATATATATCTATATATATATCTATATCTATATATATATATATATATATATATATCTGTTTGTTTGTTTAAGGTGTCCAGGTGATGCAGACAGGCTGGACCAGAGAGTGAGAGACAGAACTGGACTCCTCACAGCAGTGAACTTCAGCACAGGTACAAAGACTCTTTTTTCATACTGTACAAAGAATCAAGAAAGATATTGGTTTAAATGAATGAAGTATTGACTTGAATACACTGATATACATTCCATTAAACAATACTAGATCACCTACACATCAGTTAAGTTGAGGGTTTTTTCCATGCAAAAAGTTACATTTAGATGATAACAAGCAATATGACTTTGTCAGCTTTCTAATTTAATGTATTGAAGGCAAAGCTATTTAACACATAGTGAGAACTGCTACTATTTATCTCTCAATATTGTCTGTAAAAAACGTGGTATTGTGTGATGTAAGTGATTCTTTCAGTGAGACAACAGAGCAAGCTTCTACAGTTGCACTACGTTTTGATAACAGTTAAATATTATTTTGATAATAACATATATTTCAATGTTGATGAACTTCATACTGTTCATTCATAATCTGATTGTCTTTGTAGCTCATTGTTGAAATAAAAAAAAAACATTACAATTACAAAATAATTATATCTACAGCCCCTAAACACACAAACACACCGCTTTCATAAATAACACACTTGTTCTGCAATAATATGTTTTATGTTTCCTGTCATTTTTGTTAGGAAAGGACATGCCTGAAAGACACGACATTTTCTCCTTCTCTGAGGGTCAAGAAGAACATCCAAGAGGAACATTAAAAGCTGATGTTATGAGATTTTAAGACCGGTACAGGACATTCACTAAGAAACTACTTTTATTGTGAAAACACAGTCAGCTGATCGAATGCAGCTATTTCCACATCTACACTCCATCAGCTGATTATTTCTATTTGCCTCACTTTATGAGCTTCACAACATGTACCTTGTTTTGCAACGTCACAAATAAATGGGGCCAATCTTCAGTCAGATGTGAATGTGTAATCTAACATTTTCAGTAAGAATAATGGACAAAAGGAGAGCAAATACAAATACAATTTATTGAAATGTGAACCAAAAGTTAATCAAATGTTTTAAATAAAAAGCACATATGGACAGAAGGTGTAAACCTATTAAATGTATTAAACACATTTAGTCAAATAAAGTGACCGACTAGGCCTGTGCAGTTGGTATCAGCTTTGTCCAGCATGGGCTCCTCCATCAGGCCTGGTCCTCCTCGCAGAGGAAAGACCCTCAGTCCTCTCCAAACCAACAGACAGGACGTCCATCACATGGAGGTTTCTCCCTGAAGTCTCTCCTGCTCTCTGGACACCATGCTGTCTCAATCCGTCCACACTGAATATGAGAGGGGGAAAATGAAAATAATAAATGCTTTAGACAATAAGAAACATAAAGTTGACTGTTGAGTTGCTCAGTTTTTTTAGATTGTCAATACTATTACTGTATAACTAATATCTCAGGTTAAGAGGCACATTCAAATAAAGATTGGTCTTTAAATACATTTTGTCTTTTGAATTGTTTGTCTAAAGTCAAGGATCTATAACTAGTACTTAGTTTTAATGATACAGTCTGGTTATTATGCTGTTTGGAGGAGGCCTCACAGGTAAGAGCACTAACTAGCTACCATCACATGTACCTTAGCTTGACTTAAATGTATTAAACGTATAGTTAAGTGATATCAAAATATAAATAACTAATGTCATGCAAACATATTAATATTTGCTTGATTCCAGTGTTGAATTTAGCACAATTGCATACAAACGTTAAGGGGTTTTAAGATTCTGAAGTATTATGTTAAAACTGAATAACTTAGATTATTATTTATAGTTTTGCTGAATAGTTTAATGTCCGCTTACCTTAGAAACGTAAAATGCGACGGCAGCGTGCAGATGGGGAGCATGTTAGCTTAGCTTGGTAGCTTCAGCTAGCTCTGGAACTTCCAACTCGGTGGCAGCAGGTCCCGCCTCGGCTCCGCCTCTTTGCCCTTATTTGGAGCAGGCGGGAGTTGAACTCTGACGTCACTGTCGAGCCGTTAGTGGCCGACTCCGCCTACTAAGGGCTTCACGGCAACTCTGCAGAATCCTATGGGTGACGTCACGGACCCTACGTCCATTTATATATACAGTCTATGGTTTGAACACATTCTTGTGTTGACTGCATACACAGCATTTCACTGTTGCATATTTCTCTAGGGTTCATGCAATTTCACTTTTAATAGTTTTTGTATAGTGTTCAACATTGTTCTAATGTAAAACAATGTAGAACACCTACATTGTTTTAATGTGACTTTCTAGTATTGGCTGAGCTCGCTTGGAACGTCAGCTGAGGTATTGCAAAGGGAAACCAAAAAAGAGAGCCCAGTTGAGTAGAGACAAGCAGAGGCAATGCAGCATTATGTAACATTTAACGACTGCAGTTCTGCAGGTCATTGGTCACAAAATAAAGCAATGCAAAAAGTTTGACATGATGATTTCCCTAGATTAGATTATACAGTAAATCATTTAAAAGGGCTTTTTGTGATCACGTCGATTTTTTATGTATTGATATTTATTGAGGACCTTTGTTATACATTCTCTTAAATGTTTGTTGGCATTGACCTATAGCATGGTTCACTGTGATATTCGTGCCAAACCACCCACTACTACTTATCCCAGAGAAACCAGATGTGTACATTAAATGTGTTGGGGGGTGGACTTCTACCCTGAAACATCCACTGCTCATACACACGTTTATGTGTTTAAGTGCAGTGTATGTATGTTGAAACAGTTCATGGTAAAAACACCACCATGCTTAGTCCATCTGTCAAATCAAGTTCATCAAGAGTTTTCTACATAGGAACTAAACAACTGAACATCATTGGCATCATGGACATAAGATGACATGAAACCCAACCACATATCTATGGTTGTGGATAAGGGAGGAAGTGAAAGGCAAGCAGATGGGAATGTATAGCATGGTGGTGTTTTCCAGTGAAATAAGTTATAATTACGCTGTAAAACACAGCCAGAGGCAGCAGAGAACAATGCAGGACCTGCAAACACAGACTGTGTGACTTAAACACTATCAGCTGTGCTCACACTGTCAGCTCATTCAACCACTGTTTACACCCCTAATATGGCCCCTCTCTCTCTTTATGTCATTATCAGTCTCTCTTTACCCCCCCTTTATATCACTCTGTGATAGTGAAGTGTGGGAGAGTACATATTTACCTAAAGAGAGGTGAGACATTTCACAGCCACTTGTTGGTAAACATGGGCCATTGTCAAATATAATTTATTACTCATAAAACATGTGGAATGAGGCATCCCTAACACAAAAATAAAGACGTTTTCTACATCTGGCGAAATAGTTGGTAATTACTCAGTATTTTCAAAAAAAACATTCCTCTCGTCGCTGTTACAAGTAAACTACGGCTTCTATTTGATGACAGTAATTCAGTAACAAGTTTTTGACATGTAAATGTCTTCAAATCATTATAAGGGCAAAAACTGATTTTATTGACTTAAAAATTATCGTATTGCTTCCGCCAAGACAGGAATAATCCGTTCCACTGCGTACCAGCGGCTTGAACTGCAGCGTAACTTAAAATGACAGCAGCACTGATGGAGGTTTGTAACTGTCCAACTCTGTGCACATTTTCTTTCCATTAACCAGTCTTTAAAAACTGCCAGAGCCCATACCTTGTTAGTCTGTCTTCTTTTGCTGTTCCCGTTAGTGTTAACTTCCTATGGTCTGTTGTCCATAGCTGACGTGAAATCGACAGGACTTGATATGACTGCACAAAGTCCCTTGATCCTCAGTAGCAACAGTCATGTGATGCTTAGCCGCAGAGTTTAAGCGAGTATTAACAACCTCTGAAATGTACAAATTGACCAATCAGAATCGAGCATTCAACCAAGCCGTGTAATAGAGTGATGCAGGGATGGCGTATTTACCCGGAAGTAAGCTGCACATGGGTTACCTCGACAAAAAAACAATGGGATTTCTCCATAGGATTTTGGAAAATAGCTCGAAATAAGGGCTGTGGAAAACGAACCTGTTTGATAAATGCACGTTTTGTTCAGCCGGATAATGTCCACATGTCTACCATACTTTTATATTTTACGAATCATAAATCTAATCACCAGAAGCAAAATGCTAACGTTATGCTATAAAAACGAACTACAGCCGAGTACAGCAGGGTCGCACGACTTCAAGATCCATATTCAAAAATACAGATTCAAAATTGTACAAGTTGTAGTGTTTGTTTTAACAGTTCTCAAGGGCGCAGCCCCAGGTACTTGCTTTCAAGCAGAACAGGGGCAAACAAACTTAGCGGAAGTGTTTACGTGTTCGACAACTTCTGTAGTCCTATTCAGCCACTTGTTAACAACCATCGTTTTTCAGACACATAAACTCTTCAAAAATCACCAGTGGGGTCACTGCTGATGTATTTAATGTCGTAGAACAGAGCGTGATCCGTCTCTTACATTTGTGTCAACCACAGACCTTATTTTGAGCTATTTTCCAAAATCCTTTGGAGAAATCCCATGAGCCGCTTTCACACCAAGTGCTTTGCCGTATTTAGTTCCCAGTACTTAGTCCCCAGTACTTAGTCCCCCCAAACTCTTTAGTCCCTGGAACTGTCCTGTAGATCGCGTTCACACCGGAATAAGTCCCTGAGGGAGGATTACGCAAATGAAGCCGCTGACGTCACTTCTTCTTCTTCTGCTTTGGGTTTACTGGCAGGCCGCAAACAACTTCACGGCGTATACTGCCACCCGAAGTCCCGGAGTCCCCCGGAGTTGGGGACTGGCTTCAGTAGAAGCTGCTGGGTAGTGTCTTCCGAGTAAATCGCCACAAGCGCCAACACCTCCTCATCACTCCACCACTCCCATGTTTTCTTTTGTGTTGCTATAAGTTAGTCTCTCTCCGTTGGTGCGCTGGGCTAATGCTAATAATGCTAATGCGAGCAAATAAAATGGCGGCTTCACAAAACTTTTCGGAGTTTTACGGGGCGTGGTTTGCAATTCGCCCAGCCAACCCGAAATTGTTAATGTGGCCGACACACCCACAAACCATTTCCTCCCCAGGAAAGTACCACCTCTCTAGCAGGAACTATCTGGGGGTGAAAAGGATCGCGCGAACTAGGTACTAGTTCCAGATCTTTTTGGTGTGAAACCAAAATCCCTAGAACTATCGGCCTAGTTTCTTGGAAAAGTACTCCAGTGTGAAAGCGCCTATTGACTCTGAGACGAGGGAACCAGTAGTGGTAAAATTCTAACTGACTTCCGGGTTTTAGGACTCGTCACTGCACCACTCTATAATGTATGATAATTACAGCATGATATAGTAAACATATGCAAAAGGTAACAGGTTGTGTATCAGCATCTGATGAAGTGAAACTAGAACAAACCTGTGATGATTATAAAGAAAAATAATCCTCATGCAAGGTTTTTGTCCATAAAACTTTGGCTGTAGAGATGTTCCATGTGAAAGTTGCCAAAAGTAGACCTTCACCTGTCCAACAGTGATTATTCTGTGACCTGACCTCCCAGGGCTTGTGTGATATCATTAGCACACAGTAAGCAGTAATTAATAAACCCTGTTCTACTTTATTAGGACTGTCAGCAACAAGGCACGGAGCAATTAGTACAAGCATGCTATTTCCATGAATTACCACAAGTGCAGAACATTTAAGAAGCTATCAAAGGTCAGACTCATTATGGAGGACAGTATTTAGTGTCAGCTCCATTGGCTGCTGCTTATTGCTCAAGATGAATTTTCTCTGTCAGGACAAACACAGATATTAAAGTATTTGTATCGAGACTGGGGCATCTATGGTAAAAATAAAACAAGTTCAGAGATACAAGGATAAAGTATTGTCCTTGTACAATACAGGGCCATGAAGTAAGTGGTTCTTAATTTTCCGTGAGAAATACAGATACATGTTACTGTTAACAGGTTTTGGATGTGTGAAATTCTGATGAAACTTATTCTACCCCAGTTCCATTGATGTAGACAGTCATATGTGTCCTCCTCTCTCCTTCTTTTTCTAAAATCAATCAAACTCAAACACAAGTGGCAATACGTATTCAATCATATTATGTTAACTTAAATGATTTAAGCAACTGTTAAACCCTAATTGTGTGATAAGAGTTCACAACAGATGGTGACGATAAACAGAAAGATGGACAGACCAATAATGTTTTACTCACATTATCCCTGGAAAATATCTGGAGTTTTCCTTTCACACATGTACCACACAACAGGAGATTGTTTTAATGTCAGGTTCTCACATTGGGCTGCTCCATGTAATGTTTATATTACATAGAAGCCATGCATGTGTAAAAGGTGCTTAGGATTCCTAAAATGAATTCGGACTGGTGGTGACCTTGCTGTCACAGGTATTGCCATTTAGACAACCATTTTTTTCATAGCAATGGACACTACACTTTGACTTCTACTTACAATGAGGTTATTCAATCTTTGACTTCAGAATGGTACTTATAGCCTGTGTAACTTCATTATCCTGAGCTAATGTGCTGGTGATCAGGGTGTGTTTGAATAAGGAAAATGGGGCAATTCAAAGAAAGCTGTGGAATAACAATCCACTAAAGTATCCTTCTGCTTTTCAACATTGAATCTTGTCATTTACGTCAGTCTGAATTGTAAATACTGTGAGAATAAATCCAGTGGAATTATTTTTTTATTTTTTTTTATATATATATATTATATATATATATATAAAATAGACCCTAACAAGCTGTTTTTGAAGTATGGAGGTGGTCATGGTGGCCTATAGTTACAGGTAAAGTGGGGGTTCAAGATTAGTGACAGTCAAGACTAGATTTGTGTGCATATCTATCCACCCTAAAAAATACTGGGTTATTTTATCTACCCAAACGGCTGGGCCATTTTTAGATTGCATAATGCAATGTGTTCTAAGAAAATAATAATTGTATGCATGAAAACCATGGATTCTACTCTTTTCTTTTAGTATTGGATAATGTAAGAGAACATTGATTTGTATATTCATCCAAAAAATATCCTTTTATCTATAAAGGCTATATCTTTTTATTTCCTACTATACTATACAGGTGCATGAAATGTTTAGATGTCCTATACAAATAATGTTCAATACTTAAATGTTCAGGATCTGTGGGAAGTGGAATAGCTGAGGTCTATCATATTCCCCTTTTAATATCTTGGATATTTTCCAGTGTCAGCCTGCACTCCTCTCCTCACCCTGAGGACGTTTCGCTGTGACAGGCGGCTGAGCAGCAGCTCTAATGGGCTCTCAGTTGGTTTTGTCCTGCTGAGAGTTTCTCTACAGGGTTGCTCATATAGCCCTCACACTGACAGGGATATTCCTGCACCCCCCCCCCCCCCCTTCCTGCCGACCCACCATGATAAATAGAGGTTTGCCACGGCATTTGGCTTGTATGCACGTCTCTAAGTTTCAGGAGACACTAGCAGACACATTCTTAACCCTTAGGTGAAGTTTAGCAAAGCTGGAGATACACAACATTCCATTTCATTTATAAACGTATATTTAAATTGTGGCAATGACTGAAATTATATATTTTACAGATACACGAATAAATAAAGAACCCCCTGGTGAAAATCATTAAAGGGGCACTGCAAAAAAAAATTATTTAGAAAGTTCCATTCTATAAAACCTTCACAGTGAATGGAACAAAAAAGTTATCTGAGTGATTTATTGGTAGCTGAACTGCTATAGACATAGATCTGTGTTAGACACAGCCAATCAAGTTGAGCATAATCACTTCAAACATTTGGGGTAGAATAGATCGGTCCAATGATAAGTGAGGCCCTGAGCTAGGGTCAGAGGTCAAGGGTCAGCAGGACGGCTAGGACCGAGCTGGGAACCTGTGCCTGTTCAGATATCTGTCCTTTACACGGCTGCTTCTGTAAACACAGCACTATACAAATAAAGGTTATACATGTGATACCAATAAAATGCTGTCAAAAAGGAGCTACGGTTCATTACATTGGGTAAATGGAGCAGTCTATAATTTAGTACTGCACAGATCGTTGGCATGTATAGCTAACATCTAACAGTAGGGGCATATCAGCAGTGTGCAAACACTAAATGGTTCAAATGAATGCACTGCATAATTGTTCACAGAATACAACATGGCATTGTACTAAGGGAAGTATTCAAATTGAGACAGAGCATGTGTGTAATGTGAAGGGCGTCACTTGTAGTGATGCACCCTGAGAAATATTAATCAACTATACACGCACCCACCACGGATAAGCGGGAGAAGATGGATGGATGGACACGCATATATTTTGGTTCACGACTTTGCTATAATACAAACCAGTTATTTGCTAGCCATACAGCACCAACCACACAAGAGATAGAGTAAGCAACTAGCTGGTTAACATATTTGTAGCACGCTAGAAGCAATCTAGCTAAAAGAAAATAACAGAGCAAAAGGGAGAGTGAATTTTGGACTTATATTTATTGACACGTAATAACTCCTCATAAATGCAAACTTGTGTTATGCTGTGCGTGTGTGACAGTTATTTTGATTTGATGATGCTCTCTGTCTGCTGGATGTGTGAACAGTTTGCTTAAACTTAAGCCTTGTTAGCTTTATAAACACATAATGTCAGGTGTTGTGTTTTAGCTTGTTTCATAGCTGCGAAGTGGACAAAATATATGAATTTAGTTTTTTTTAAATACAGGGCACAAGGTCAAGAATATTTATATATTTAGGTAAATCCCCCTCACATTAAATGTTCCAGTAGACAAACAATCAAACCAAGTTAAATCAGGGTTTATCAGAACAATTTAAGATGAATTTCTAATACTTTAATATTTCCTTGATAACATTACATTTTGTAAAGTTGCCTTTTAGTGATTTTATCTTTTAAAGGCATTTTAACGCTTATCCGTAATCAATTTGAAATGACAAATGAATATAAACACATTTGAACACCAACCGTAACATCTGATGTGTTGGGCAATATATCATTGTCAGTGTTGGAGTGACAATGGCAAGTGTGCAGCACGTTGAATCAAATGATAGCCCAAGCCATTTGTTGATCCTCCCGCCTCAGCCTTGTGTGTTGCCATGGAAACTCTGTGTACTGGTATCACGAGCTGACTAGTCAACTGACCCAATGAAGGAAAAACAGTCCAGTGCGCCGCACATACAGCCATATGGCACTATGTGTGCCGCTGTCAACAACAACAGCAAACAGTTCACCGGGTGTGAATGAGACGACACTGGCAATAAGACTGGAACACATAGAGGAGGAAACAGATGGGCATTAAGGTCTAATGGGTTGCATTAGTGCAAGTGTTTTTCATGCTGCCTGTCACAGCTACAATGTCACATCCTGTCAAGGATAAAGAGAGTCCTGATCAAACTGATCATCACTATTCAAAACATATGTTGAACACGAGAAACACTCCCTTTTGCATTTAGTAATGCAGCTCCATGTTTATACCTGCATACACAAATCCTACTGTTCTGTAAGATTATAACATTTGCATCAACTTTCTGTTGAAATTAATGTCAAAGCTGAGCCCACATTAGCTTGCCTTTTTCACATAGAGTGGTGCATAGATGATGTTTTTTAGTAGGCAGACCCAGAAGTTAGCATTGCATGGGCTCCCTCGACAAAAAGCAATACGTTTTTTCCAGTGGATTTCAACATTTTGCACACAAAAAAAGCTCTGTGTCAAACAAACGTTTATAATACTCACGCATATTGTTCAACAGGACAATCTCCACAAATTAACACCACTTTTATAATAGCTGAAGTGTAAATGAAATTGCCGAACGTAAAAAGCTAATATTAGGCTATAAATAAAAATAAATCAGTCGCATGGCTGCACATCACCACATCTCAGATAAAGTTGGATGCAGTTAATGGTATAATTTTTTTATAACTCGTCTTGGACATTCACCAAACATTTTTATGATTTAAGAATATTCTATATGTAACATTTGCAATAGTAAATGGTAATGGCTGATTTGTGTGTTACATTTTGCAGCAAAATATGAGCTAGGGTAATATAGCAGAAACTGCACTACACTTCACTATTATATCCGTCCTCTTTTTTTTGTCTACACGGATCGAGATAATTAGATTGGGAAATAGTTTAGTGTAGTGTTTATCTGGTACAAAGTGTTAACTGGTGTAGTTTGTAAAAAGAGAGGTTGTGTAAGGGAAAATAAATGAAATGGCTTTTAACACTGCTGCAGGAACACTGCTGCACGACTGCTTAAGTGCCACAGTTTAGACATAAGATAAGAGATAAGAAGAACTTTATTGATCCCAATTTGGGAAATGTTTGCGTAGAGATGACAGGTACTGTACATACATTCTCTTCAGGCAGACATAAGTCTAAATAATCAAATCTTGTGTAGATTTACACTTAACACGCATTCCTCTAATTTTCACTGTGCTGGGTCTTGTAACCCCTGCTTGTCCCAGAGAGACCCCCCCACCCCCACCACCGGTCTTGTGGTCCCACAGCGCAGGCCGCTGGTCCTTGGCCAGTGTTTGTGAAAGGGCCCCCAAACGGCCCCGCACCATGGCAAATGTCTTCAGACCAAACACGGGATTAGCCGGTAATTATCTGGCAAATGGTTTTGAAATAATAATTATCCGCCCCTGTGCTGGATCTACACAAAGAAAGGGAGAGATAGCTGGGGACAGAAAAAAGGGAGACAAATTAATAAAATGTAGCACTATTAAAACCAACAAACATGACACACTTATCACACTGGCAGAGCATTTCATTCCAATGTGTAACATGTATTTTAAAATATAGCCCTCTGTGTGCAATGTCTATCAGTAAGGACATATCTTAGAGTAGGCTAATCTGTGCTGTTGTTGTCATGCTATGGAGGACAACACCTCTATGAAGGCACTGAATTAGTGTCTCTGAATCTGTGCTGCCATCTGCAGGAGAAACATGTTGCAGTGCATGCTGAAGTTCCATCTGAACATCACTGATCCTTGATGGCATCAGTGCACTACACAATAATGCACAATACAACTTGTACAATTACTTTTTACCAGAAAGCAACTAAAAAATATAAATAAAGACTACTTTATTACTTAAGAATTTCAAATAAAACATACATTTTAAGAATGTTAGGCCAATGATTAAGTTCCTGCTTAACTGATGAAAACGGTCCTTTAAAATTGTGTATAACCAAAACATATTTAAATATGCTCATGAAATCATGCTTGTTGAGTTAATGACAAGCTAACAAAATGTTTATGTTCAATCAATCAATGTTTATTTATATAGCCCAATATCACAAATGTTACATTTGTCTCAGTGGTCTTCACAGTGTGTACAGAATATCAGTATGACAATACGACACCCTCTGTCCTTAGACCCTCACATCGTACAAGGAAACACTTACAGAGAAAACCCACAGTTTAAAGGGAAAAATGGGAGAAACCTCAGGGAGAGCATCAGAGGAGGGATCCCTCTCCCAGGACGGACAGACGTGCAATAGATGCCGTGTGTAAATTGAAAAGATAATACATTTGCAACATAGGTAGTCCAAATGTTTGGAAATGCATGTGTGTATAATAGGAAGATGAATCCACGAGGATATCCATCCAGGACCTATGATCCAGGACCACAGCCACGACTCAAGATCCAGGGCTCGCGATCCAGGACCGCAGGATCATCCATGACTCCGGATCCCAGCGTATATAGACACCAAAAAGAAAGACATTTGGGGAAGCTGGGTTAATCGGAACATGAGAGTACACAGGTATAGACAGAGAGAAGGAAGAAGTAAGATGTCCCCCGACAAACTAAGCCTATATCAGCAAAACTAGGGGCTGAATCTAATCAGCCCTAACTATAAGCTTTATCAAAAAGGAAGGTCTTAAGCGCACTCTTAAAAACGGATAGGGTGTCTGCCGCCCGAACACAAACTGGAAGCTGATTCCACAAATGTGGAGCTTGATAAGAAAAGGCTCTGGCTCTCATTGTACTTTTAGAGACTCTAGGAACAACCAACAACCCTGCATTCTTGGAACGCAATGCCCTAGTACAGGGGTGGCCAACCCGCGGCTCTCGAGCCGCATGCGGCTCTTTGCCCAGTTTCATGCGGCTCTTCAGTTCATATAGAATTCTATATATATAAGTGTCAGTGTGGGGGAGAGACACGGACTCCTGACAGTTAAACCTGATATTTAGTAGGTCTGTTAAGTATTGAATGCTGATCATTCTGACGTAATTTGGCTGGTCAAAGTTGTCTGGGCTCGGATAAAATCGCTCCGTTACTTTCGTCCTGTGTTACTTTCGTCCCGGTGTTGTGTCACATTATGCCTCCCCGTCATGAAATGCCCCCCTTGTCACGGGAACGCGCATTTCTAAATGACACGTTTACACCATAGGTTTTCACCTTAAAACGATAGTTAACGGCTGTAACTACGGTTCTATGAGTCCCGGATGACCGCCAGAGGCGGTGCTTTAAGCACTGGATATGTCCATCGCGCGCATGCGCAGCTCGAGTACCAATAACAACAAAGTCACCTGTGACCCATGTGACACCGGCTATATCAGCCGGTGTCGTCAGAGGATCTGTTCCCAGAATCTTCTCGCAAGCACACAAGAATTCTGAGTGACAGGGAACTTTGGCGGTCATCCGGGACTCATAGAACCGTAGTTACAGCCGTAACTATCGTTCTATTTCGTCCCTACTGACCGCCAAAGGCGGTGCTTTCAGCACTGGATGACTTATACCAACAATGTCATGAAGAATCCAAGCCCTTGCTCACCACTGGAAACAGCGGAGCTCGGCAAAAGGACCACGCCCAAAAAATGGGGAGTGGCGACATTGACCTGATGACAACTGGAGAATGTGCCAGAAGACGCCCACGACGCCGCGGCGCAGATGGTCTCCAGGGGCACCACCCTCAGGGCAGCCCAAGATGTTGAGATGCTCCTTGTAGAGTGGCATCTCAGCCTGATGGCAGGGGGCGGCCACTGGCCCCGTAAGCCTGTGAGATGGTATCGACAACCCAGTGGGGCAGCCACTGGTTAGAGGGCATAACCTCCTTTAGTGCCGCCAGGGCAAAATCAAGAGTTGCTCCTACTGCCGTATACAGGCAGTAGCCTTGATATACGCCCTTTGGGCACCTCCAGGGCACAGCAACTTCGACGTGCCGTACTCCTGAATGTCAAAGCGTGCCAGCTGGGCAGGCTGATTGAAGTGGGTTTGTGGAAGGACCCCGGGCAGGAATGCCACATTTGCCCAAAGGGCAACGCCTGAGAGTCCCACCTCGGGCATGTATTGTTTATGGAGAGGACATGCAACTCCCCGACTCGCTTCCCTGACGCTATGGCAAGCAGAAATGCTGCCTTCGTGGGCAGCCACCTAAGCCCCACCTGGGCCAGGGGCTCGAAGGGAGGAGATGATCGGGCATCCGGCAGCAGGGGCAGGTCCCAAGCCGGAGCCCTCGGGGTGCTAGGGGGACGCTGCCGTAAAGCCCCTCTCATAAAGAGGGACACCGACCTGTGGCACCCCGCCGTCGACCCGAACATGTCGGGCAGAAATCGCAGCCACATAAATTCAGAGTGGAGTGAGAACGTCCACTATCTAGAAGGGACTGTTGTCTAAGAAACAACGTACATGCTGTCCCCAAGGAACACGCACATTCTTGCCCCCCAGTTGGGGTAGAAAGTGCGTGAGTGCAAGCTGCACAGCCCGAAGCTCTAGCACGTTGACCTGGCGCGCACTCTCCTGGGCAGACCGCTGACCCTGAACGGTCCTGCCCTGCCGCACTGCACCCCACCCTGAGAGACATGCACCTATGGTGATGGTCTCCTGGCGGGATGGGATGGCGCCCATGGGCACGCCCACTAGGAGTAGGGCCTGCCCCTCCAGCGTGACAGAGAGTGGAGGCAATGCTGCGACACCCTGACTTCCCTGTGCCTGTGCCACTTGGCGTCCAAGTGAAGGCTGTTCAGCCAAATCTGCATGGGGCGCAACGACAGCGGGCCTAAGGGCCCAGCGGCCGAGGCAGCTGCCAGTCTGCCCAAGGGCCGGAGGAACTGAATATAAGGCACCATCTTGCCCGGCCCACGTGGAAGTAGGCCTCCCTCAAGTCCATGGTTGAGAACCACTCCACCTGTGCATATGCAGTGGTCAGCATATAGAATGGCAGCACCTTCGGGAATCTGTTGATTCCTCTGAGGTCCAAGATCGGGCGAAATCCGCCGACTTTCTTGCTCACGAGAAAGTACGCCGAGTAGAACCCCCTGGGCTAAGCAGAGGGTCTTACTGGCTTGATTGCGTCCTTGGACAGAAGGACGGCCAACTCTTGGGCCAGAGCTAGGGCCCCTGCCGGATCGCTGACGACTGTCAATTAGACCCAGCCGAAGGCTAGGGGCCGGAGCTGCGGTCCGTACCCCTGGGTTAAGGTGAAAACCACCCAAGGGACGGAAGTACAGACCGCCCAGTAACTGAGCTGCTGCTGGGAAAGCAGCCGACGACCGCCCCCGGGATTTCAGGGCCCAGCCCCCCGGGCCCCCGGAGCCTCTTGGGGGGCGCCGGTAAGACTCTGGGGCACGAGGCCGCCTGGAAGGCGGGCGACCTGGGGCACGAAAGTCATTGGCTTGACTGGTACGCTACGGAGGACTCTCCTACATGCCTCCGTTAGTGGTGACTGGGCCAGCGAAACCTGGTGACGAGTCTGTACCAGCGACAAGGCGTCCTCATACAGAGGTGCGTCAACCGAAGGAGGTGCGTCAGCCGAAGGAGGTGCACCAGCCGAAGGAGTTGCGCCAACCGAAGGGGGGGGGGGGGGACAGGCGGCCCGCTAGCAGCCCCTACACCGGGCCCAGGTTGAAGGGCCAAGAGGCGACTTCATCATGCCCTTATCGGCAGCTAGCCGATCCACTTTAGAGGACAGCCTGTTTCTAGTCCTGTTGGGGGGAGCACATATAGCCATCGCTCCCTCAAGTCACCGGAAACGGCCGAATTGATCTGGAGGAGGATGTGACAAGGAGAGGTGTCTGTTGGTTGCTGCCAGACGTTCCACCTCAGTGATTCTAGCCACTCTGAGCGCCCGAGGCATGCAGCTACAGCTCATGCAGGCGTTTACCGTGAGAATCTCCCTCAGATGCTCACATTTCATCCCCACTGACCGCCAGAGGCGGCCGAGGCCGGAGGGGCAGCGGTCGTGGCCGTCCTCGGGCTCAAAAGAAGCCACACAGGCGCTACATGAATGAGCCATTCTGTAGGTAGCCAGATGCAGCGTAGCCGGGAGCGGGTGCGGGAACAAAGCCTTCACCAGCTACCTGCTTAACGGAAAGACAAGGCAGTTCAGCGCCTACCAGGAGCGGGGGCGAGAACACTGCCTTCACTGGTTGAGTCAGAGACGAATGCCAGATGCAGCGTAACCGGGAGCGGGAACACAGCCTTCACCAGCTACCTGCTTAACGGAGAAACAAGGCAGTTCCGCGTCTAACAGGAGCGGGGGCGAGAACACTGCCTTCACTGGTTGAGTTAGAGACGAATGCCAGATGCAGCGTAACCGGAAGCGGGTGCGGGAACACAGCCTTCACCAGCTACCTGCTTAACAGAAAAACAAGGCAGTTCAGCGTCTACCAGGAGCGGGGGCGAAAACACTGCCTTCACTGGTTGAGTTCGAGACGAATGCCAGATGCAGCGTAACCGGGAGCGGGTACGGGAACACAGCCTTCACCGGCTACCTGCTTAACGAAAAAACGAGGCAGTTTGGCGTCTACCAGGAGCGGGGGCGAGAACTGCCTTCACTGGTTGAGTTAGAGACGAATGCCAGATGCAGCGTAACCGGGAGCGGGTGCGGGAACACAGCCTTCACCGACTACCTGCTTAACGGAAAAACGAGGCAGTTTGGCGTCTACCAGGAGTGGGGGCAAAAACTGCCTTCACTGGTTGAGTTAGAGACGAATGCCAGATGCAGCGTAACCGGAAGCGGGTGCGGGAACACAGCCTTCACCAGCTACCTGCTTAACGGAAAAACGAGGCAGTTCAGCGTCTACCAGGAACGGGGGCGAGAACACTGCCTTCACTGGTTGAGTTAGAGACGAATGCCAGATGCAGCGTAACCGGGAGCGGGTGCGGGAACACAGCCTTCACCAGCTACCTGCTGAACGGGAAGAGTAGAGCGGTGCTACTACTCAGCGAACAGAAAAAGGGATGTACTGTAGCTACATCCGCATTACCGGTAGAGGGAGCGGGAGCGAGAGCACTGCCTTCACCTAGTTGGGTAAAATAAAGAAGCTTAACAGTACACGCAAGACGTTAGCCGAGCAGCTGCTGCTAACGATCAAGCGAGATCAAGTCAAATAACACACATGTTTAAGACCAGATAACTAGCTTCTAAAGAAGAGACCAGCACAGAGCCGTAGTTACAGCAGTAACCCTGGCCAGTGCTCACACGGCATATAACCGTAGTTACAGTAGTAACTATGGCCAGTACTTACACGGCTTAGAACCGTAGTTACAGTCGTAACTATGGCCAGAACTTACACAGCATAGAGCCGTAGTTACAGTAGTAACTCTGGCCAGTAGTTGCACGGCTTGGAACCGTAGTTACAGTAGTAACTATGGCCAGTACTTACATGGCTTGGAACCGTAGTTACAGTAGTAACTATGACCTGTACTTACACAGCATAGAGCCGTTTACGGTATTGACTATGGCCAGTACTTGCACGGCTTGGAACCGTAGTTACAGTAGTAACTATGGCCAGTACTTACGGCTTAAAACCGTAGTTACAGTAGTAACTATGGCCAGTACTTACACAGCATAGAGCCGTAGTTACGGTATTGACTATGGCCAGTACTTACACGGCTTGGAACCGTAGTTACAGTAGTAATTATGGCCAGTACTTACGGCTTAGAACCTTAGTTACAGTAGTAACTGTGGCCGGTGCCAAAAAGTGTCAGCCAAACGGCTGCCCACTAGATAATATAATATTGGGAGGATGAAATCCTCCTTAATGGCCACACATGCAGAGCATACAGCACACACAGTGAAGATTGTTCTCTGCATATCGTCCTAGTGCTAGGAGTCTAGTACTAGGAGCAGTAAATACAACGATATAGCGCTACTGCAACCATACCATGCGTTTACCGGGAGCGAGTTAAATAATGAAGCTTAACAGTACATGCAAGGTGTTAGCCAAGCGGCTGCTGCTAACAATCAAGCAACCAAGTCAGAACACAATGTTAGACCAGATAATTAGCTTCTAAGAAAGAGAACAGCCCGCATAGAACCGTAGGCCATGGTTACAGTAGTAACTGCACATGCGGAGCACACAGCACCCGCAGTGAAGATGTTCTCTGCATATCATCCTAGTGCTAGGAGTCTAGTACTAAGAGCAGTAATAGTTAATAGTTAAGCTTAACAGCAAGGTGTTAGCCAAGGGGCTGCTGCTAACAATCAAGCGACCAAGTCAGAACACAAATGTTAAGACCAGATAATAGCTTCTAAGAAATAGAAAGTACTTAGCCTACCTTACTCTCTGCATCTAAACGAAAGACGGGTTTAAAATATGACACTCTTGGCTTTCCATACTAAATTGAATGAGGGACACAGCCAGGGTCGGCTCTAGAACAACTTGAATGGGGGGGGGCAATCATTTACCAAGGGGGGGCACACACTGCCGTCAACAACCAACACACAAACACCAACTTCAATTTTAAAAAACATGCTGTAAAGTCTATTGTCTTTCACACACATTGCAGGGGTGTAGTGCTATTGTATAGTGCACCTATGACTTGTGCATACATGCACGGTTGTGGCACGACCACCAAAACAGAAACATATAAGGACAGAGGGTGTCGTTTTCTCATACTGATATTCTGCACAAACTGTGCTGTTGTATTTGCTGTAAAGTGTCTTTACTGTAGGTTATTTTTGTATTATACTGTATATACAGCACTTTGGCTCGACCAAAAATCGTTGAAAAATGTGCTATATAAATAAAACTTGATCTGATTTGATATGGACATAGGCCATCATATAAAAAGTGTGCAAATGTATTTAGTATCCTATCCATGTGAACATGTTTTAGGTGGGGGTGGACCTAACCTCCTCTAGGAGGGTCTGGGGGCATGCTCCCCCGGGAAGATTATTTTTAAAATATTGAAGTTAAATGCATCAATCTGGTGCACTTTGAGAGCAAAGTGAAGAGATCTATGGATAGCCTACATCTCTCAGCATCCATATGAAACAGAACTGTACACAGATTTACTTTTTCTTTATGGATATTTCACTAATCATTCCCCTTTTAAACTGTATTCTTGTGTTACTGTCCTATAGTATTTCATACCCGTTTTTCATTTATTCTCTCTTTAATAACTATAATGATCATATAAAGGTATTCCTCGAAAATACTTACATAAATGGTGACCAAACCGTTTGAGACCCACTGAGATAACTTACACTAAAGTGAACTATCTAAACACTGAGAGAGTCCTTACCTCACTGAGCTGACGTTATAAGATCCTCTCAGTCTGACAGGAGAGGACTGTCCTCCACCTTGGTGTAGAAACAGCCCTTTATATCCGTTAGCATAGCTAGCTAACCAGATGCTAACCACAACATTCCACGTTACCGCTCGCGCACTCACAAAATGCGCTCGTGTCACACACACACAGAGCTTGAATGAAACACAGAGACCCATGTACTTGTACTGTACTGTATATCATATTATTTTTGATGGCTTTACTGTATAATCAGTGTAACAGATTAACAGATCGCCACTGGGCTTTCATCTAAACCAGGGGTGCCCACACTTTTTGGGCTGGTGAGCTACTTTTGAAATGACCAGCTCACCGAGGTCTACCAACCAAAAATAAAATCCCAAATTGCAAGGGTTGCTGAATAACACGTTTTATTTATACATGGGATAATAGGGCTGCAACAAACGACTAATTTGATAATCGATTAATCTATCGATTAATGAAACGACTAATCGACTATTCAGAATATTACTGTATGCCTTGCACAATTTCTCAAACCCTCTTGTTTAGCCATCAACTTTTAGATTTAGCTTGAGGTTGTTTTAGGCATGTGGAAACTAACAATGAAGACAATAAAGATGAATACTTGATTCAAAAATACATATTATTAAATTAACAAATTGTGAACAAAACTAACATTGCTTTTTATTTAAATTAAATAAATAATATTTCACATCAAAAGAAACAACAATGTTTTAACAAATCGTATTAAATAATCTGATGACAGAACTGTAAACAGAATAGCTGAAACTTTAACTAAATAAGTAACTCAGTTTCCTCTAATCATTAACCCATGTTTGAATCAATGAGTTAACTGCGTGTGTTGCTGCTAGCATACATAACACCTGACGTGGAAACGTTACTCGTGGATGGGGCTACAGAGCTGCTAGAAAGACAGTCGAACCCGGTGCATTCCTCCGTCTGCATGCGGTGCACTTTTGCTAAATGTTTGACACATTGCTCGTGTTACCGCTCTCACATGCTGAACTCTCTTGGCAAGGAGCATTGTCCACCTCAAGACGGGTAACATGTAACCACACCTTGGAGCGCTTCTCTCCGCCATCTCCTCCGTGTGTTGCTGCATGTAGCAGCCGCGTGTGTGTAAACTGCCCCGCCCCCTCGCGCACAGACGGGGGAGAGAGATCTCGTCTCGATTGGAAAGATCGAAAATACACCGACATTTGTTTGTCTTTTTGCATGTTAGAAACGAGTTGGCGACACTAAGACTGCGAGATAATATTTGTGTAGCAATAATACAGACCTTTCTCTTTCTCAACTCGCTACTCGGAGGGAAGTCGCTGTCATATGCCTTGTGAACACTCCGATAATGCCTCTCCACGTTACCTTTCTTTGGCAGAGCGACGCTTGCTTTACAAATAAGCAAATAACCTTTGAATGTGACATCACAAACAAATATTCTTCCTCCCATTCTGGGTGGAAGTGGTATGTCTTTAGCTTCTTGCTCGGTCCCGCACTAATTTTGTTGTTTGTCTCTTTAACTTAATTTGAGTTTTCCCGGCACTTGACTGATTTTGTATCGCTTTGCATTCAACAGACTGGAAAGCGATAGGTCGCTTTTTCTGTCAATCAAGTAAACTCCTCAATTAAGTGGCAGGGAGGCCAAGGGAGGAGGGATCAAAACCTGTTTTGTCTATTTTAACGGAACAGGATTTTTTTTTTATGAATGACTCGCGATCTACCAGCATTGCCCCCGCGGGCGACCGGTCGCCCGCGGTCGACGTACTGGGCACCTCTGATCTAAACACTCAGCCACGTAATGATAACAAAAAAAAGGTCGGGGGTCATTGGTCAAGCAACACACCAATCAGAGAGCAGCAGTGAGCACACCTCAGGCTGTGTTTTATATTTGTATTATTTATTTCTGATGTATTTCACACAAAAAACCTTTAGTGGAAACGTTTTCACTTAGCCTATATGATAAAAAAAAGAAAAAATCGGCAAAGTGACAAGGCTTGCCCACCCTGCGTTGGGGGGGCACAGTGACTCATTTGGGGGGGCATGGCCCGCGAATGACCCCCCATGACGCCGACCCTGGACACAGCCAAAGCTGGGACTCAAATGCTAATGATAGCTCGGGCACAACGCCACAAGCAGAACTTTCAAAAGAGCATAAGGGCAACTTTATGGGAGAGGAAGCGGGAACACTGTCGTCACCAGAAAGTCTAAGCCAACAAAAAATAAGACAGCAATCAGGACAACTTGGCTGGGAGAGGGTGCGGGGACACAGCCATCACCAGCAACAAGCTGACACCAACCTGTCTGTCGAGGCTCTGCACAGCCGGCCACAGCTCCTGGAGGACGCGTTAACGACCCGTAGCTCCGACTGTCAGTCACGAAGCTGCACGCGGCCAGCTGCTTGCAGAGCAATCCCTCAGATCAAACGTTCAAACCTGAACGCTGTAGGCTACAAAAATGTAGCCACTGTACCCTCGCCCAGCGAGAAGATGAAAGGAACAGATCCTCTGACGACACCGGCTGATATAGCCGGTGTCACGTGGGTCACAGGTGACTTTGTTGTTATTGGTACTCGAGCTGCGCATGCGCGCGATCCAGTGCTTAAAGCACCGCCTCTGGCGGTCAGTAGGGACGAAATAGAACGATGTTTAAAACGAAAAGTAAACGTTCAGGGTTTTTATTAATGGTAATTTTCAGACTGTGAGTTGTTTAGTGGTAGCTCATAGTCTTGATTCTTCTGGTTTAACTTTTCGCTCCGTATTTGAGGTGTCGAAATGCATTCGTCACTTCCTTTTCAGTTTTATTTTTTTTTTAATCTTTTTTTTTTAATCATTATTGTTACGTCCTGTCTGTATAAACGTGCTTTAAAATGTATTGTTTAATTTTACATATAGTCATCTAATAATCAAAATATATGTTTACAAATGTTACATAGTCTTTGTCAGCATATTATTATATACGCTATGCGTACAAAATAAAAGTGTGACATTCATGAAACTTGCTCCATTTATTGGTACCAGTCCTAGAACCATACCCTGAAAAATGCTTGAGGGTGGGATTCATAGAAACCTCTTTTTTTGGGGGGGGGGGCATTTTATGACAGGCCTGGCCATCACAATATGCCCCCCCCTTGCTATCTTACAAAATAAAAGTGTCACATTCATGAAACTTGCTCCATTTATTGGTACCAGTCCTAGAACCTGAAAAATGCTTGAGGGTGGGATTAATAGAAACCTCTTTTTGTTGGGGGGGGGGGGGGGGGCATTTTATGACAGGCCTGCTCCATCAGCCTCACCTGCTGCTCCATCAGTCCCACCTGCTGCTCCATCAGTCCCACCAGTCCCACCTGCTGCTCCATCAGTCCCACCTGCTGCTCCATCAGTCCCACCTACTGCTCCATCTGTCACGATCTGTCTGTGTTGTGTTTTGTCTTGTCTAGATCTGTCTTTAGTTTTCGGTCTGCGTTGTGTCTTGTCTAGATCTGTCTTTGGTTTTCTGTCTGCGTTGTGTTTTGTCTTGTTTAGATCTGTCTGTGGTTCCCTGTCGTTAGTTTCCCTGGTGTGTCTAATTTACCCGATTGTGTTCACCTGGTCCCTGTGTTTTCTCCTCCCTCCTCACCTGTGTCTTGTTTGGAGGATTAGCCTTGTGTGTATTTAAGTTCTGTTTTTTCTGTCTGTCTTTGTCGGTTCGTCTTGTGTAATGACTTGGTCTGCGGTGAGTGTTCTGTTCAGTCTTTGTTAAATCGTTTAGCCTTGAAATAAAGGGGTTATTTTTGTCACTTGAATCTGCATTTGGGTCCTGCTTAATACACACACCGTAACAGAACGAACCGACCAGAGATATGGGCCCAGCAGATCCTTTTGAGCAGGAACTATCAGATTATACCTTCTCTTTGACTAACTGCGCTCATCGATGGATAGGAGCGGTCAGGGTTCAGCAGCGAGATGCTGCTCTGGCAGATGCATTCCACCTTACGATGAAGAGTCAAGATTTGGTTAAATTCTTACCTGCCTGGCTTTTGGATTACCTCACGGTTTGTTTTCCCGATCCTGATAGACCCAGGTCTCCCAATTCCCTTTTGATACCACACGCATCTGTGTGGTCCGTTTGGCTTCAGCCCCTGCTGTCCACTGTCATTTCAACCAATGCAACTATATTGTTTGGCCTGTCATAAAATGCACCCCACCCCAAAATATGTTTCTATGAATCCCACCCTCAAGCATTTTTTATTTTTTTTTTGAAAATACTTTTTGCTAGATCAAATTTAACAATGGAAGTGTCCATTGTTTTTTGTGATAAAAATGTAATTTATGTTAAAAAAAAATACACTGTAATAAAAACTAAGTTTACATTTTGCTTATGCTTTTCTAGGACAAATGTAAATGAAACATTTTTTCATTAATGTTTATTATTTTTAATCTGTCATATAATAATCAAAGCCCTGAAGGAAATAAAGCAATTTATCAGCAATTGGAACACAATAACCACACAGCCAAAAGTATTTGGCTGTGAAATATAGAGGGAATGAAACATCCATATAAATGACATAGAACAGATATAAACACAAAGCAAATAAAAACAATTAACAGTCACTATTCATAAAATACATTATATCCGAAAAAATATATTGATGAAGTGACGCTACAGAACATCATGTGAGTCAATGGGCAAGGTCCGTTTAGGAAACACATGATGTACAGAACTTCTTCGTGTGTATAGCACATATGTACTTGTTGCAGTTGCTGCATGTAGTCTGTGTCTTGGAGTCCTTTGAGGGTCCACAGACCTCACAGCTGGCTGTGGGGGTCTTCCAGAAGCTGACTGTGGGGGTCTTCTTGCGGCTGGCTGTGGGGGTCCTTCAGCGGCTGGCTGTGGGGGTCTTCCAGCAGCTGGCTCTGAGTCAAGTTCATCTTCCAATTTGCTGTCAAATTCTGAGTTTTCCTCCACATTATCCTCATCTTCAGAAATGTCTTCCTGTTCCACTTCACCGTGTTCCTCTAATGCATTCCACTCACTCTCATCCATTATTAGCTCCAAGGCTCTGAGCAGAATATCTTTTGGCCATTTTGTTGGTAGATAATTGTAGTTCTGCACTACACTGTTACTACACTGAGGTTATGTCTCTGTTTAGTCCCTCCTCCGGCGTGCAGGGGGGACAGTGCGAGAAAATGTAAAATGTTTATATATTTCTGGAAGATCTAAAATGTTTATAATGTTCTAGGATAGTTTTGTGTACACACTACAAAGGGTAAAGATCAAGGGAAAACAGGATCAAACAGGTTCTGTGTGTGTGTTGTGTGTGTGTGTGTGTGTGTGTGTGTGTGTGTGTGTGTGTGTGTGTGTGTGTGTGTGTGGTGTGTGTGTGTGTGTGTGTGGTGTGTGTGTGTGTGTGTGTGTGTGTGTGTGTGTGTGTGGTGTGTGTGTGTGTGTGTGTGTGTGTGTGTGTGTGTGTGTGTGTGTGTGTGTGTGTGTGTGTGTGTGTGTGTGCTGTGTGTGTGTGTGTGTGTGTGTGTGTGTGTGTGTGTGTGTGTGTGTGTGTGTGTGTTTGTGTAGTTTGTGTGTTTTTCTCTGTCTGTCTGTCCTGGTATTGTATCTGATGGGTCAGATTGACCCGAACCTGAAGGACATAAATGCGGGTGGGCATTTTTTCATAAGTGGAAAAAAATTAAAACAATTCCACATGTCCTTCACAATAAATAAGCCCCGGCCATTGAGTTTCAGGTTGAACGAAAATATCCTTATATATTTTTTTTATTCATTGAAAATGGAAATCGGGTCAATTTGACCCGAACACCACACAAGGGTTAAACCAGAAGAATCAAGACTATGAGCTACCACTAAACAACTCACAGTCTGAAAATTACCATTAATAAAAACCCTGAACTTTTCGTTTTAAGGTGTAAACCTATGGTGTAAACGTGTCATTTAGAGGTGTAAACGTGTCATTTAGAAATGCGCGTTCCCGTGACAAGGGGGGCATTTCATGACGGGGAGGCATAATGTGACAATTGTGACATAATTGGCTCTCCCTACATGTGTATGGCCCTTTCTCATTTCAGCAAATCCCCCTCCTCGACTCCTCGGTCCTCCGGTAGTGACCCGGAAATGAATTTCAGCGCGCCATGTTGAAGGACATCTAATTTCTCTAAATGCACTTCGAGGACCGAGGATCGAGCGTCAAGGAGGCTCTCTGGAGGAGCTATAACCGAGGATACACTGATGGGTCCTCCACGGTCCTCCACGGCTCCTTCGTGGATGCATTTCCGGCAACAGAGATGTTTCAAAGAGTCGTGACCGTGACGCACGGCCAGATTTATCTCAGCCAATGACAGCTCTGCATCCATCCCCTGGATATTATTTATTAACTGCTCTCATCGCAACGCGATGTTTACAGAGAGAACAGCTGTGAGGTCCGTGCAGAAAGCAGAGTAATAGTGTGTATAATATATATCACTCAGTATAACAGGCCTACTCTCTTTATTTGCTTTAGTTTAGTAGATATCTACAAACAAAGAGTCGATATTTTTCTAAAACCATTTATGTGCTTCACATAATAAAATACACAACGGCTGTTAGCTGTGTGCGGTACAGTGTGTGCGTAGATGCAGCGGACAGACAGGTCTCAGTTGGTTTGGTGTCCTCTGCTTACTTTTAATACTTGTAAATAAAACTTTTGGCCCGTAATTTATTTCCCTCATTGTAGCGACCAGAGAGGGGGGGGGGGAGGGGGGATATATCCAGTCTCTGATAGTGTTACGTTATTATGAGAGTGCTCTGTTTGATTCTGAAATTGTATATATTTATATAATCGCTGATTAAACACCTAACCATCATGCAACGCACTAGCAAGACGTTGATCGCAACTGCGCAGGTCTCGCTTGTCTCAAACAAGCCTATAGAGTCCAGTAGAGTGCGGAGCCTGTGTGATATAACGGAGCCTTTAATAACATTAACATTCCCACTTTCGCTTTTTCTCCAAGTGCAAACATACCAAAAAAGTGTATTTTATAGTAATCAGCATTACACAACAGCTGTCTTTACGTTCCCATGGACGTTTATTTTGAAGTCCTTGTCCTTGAATCCTCTTAGCAGATTATCCTGTTGAAAAGCCTCAGCCCGGAGGTGCACTGTCTTAAACTGTAAACACGGCTATATTCAACATCAACGCTGTGAGATGTTTTCATAATGCTAGGTGAAAACCAGAGAGATTCAGATGAGGATTCTGAAGATGATGAAAGTGAGAGAGGATCAAGGAAAAGACCGAATGTTTCGTCTTTCACCACTTTACTCAATAGTTTAATTTCAGGTGGGTTTCTGGCACTTTAGTCAAGTCAGTTTGAATAAAAAAAGTATAGAAGTAATACTACATACTATTAATTATGACCCAATGTATGCATTAGTGAGCAATAATGCACAATATAGACCTACTGCTGCCTGAAAACGGGCACAACTGCTATGCAGCCATTATTAATTACACCTGTGCTGCTTTGGAATGTCAGAATATGTATTTACGTGACATAACATTGCTAAAGTAACTCAAATGACTTTGTAGTTGGGTATGGATGTCTTTGTAAATGCTGACTTTATACTTCCTGTATCTGTTAAATATAATAGAATTTTATATATTCTATCTATATGGCGCTGGTAGTATTATAGAAGGATGAGAGAAAAAAGAACAGGGAAACCGATTTCAGGCGCAACTGGATGACGCCATTTGTTGCCGTCGTCGTCAAATTGTGCGACATTTTCTTGTAGTTTACATGGCGGCGGAACCAAGAAACAGAAGTTAGCTCGCATTTAATCATTATTTTTCGAGCTACTTGTTATTGTGGCTTGTTAATTATTGCTATAAACACGGAACATTTGAGCTTTAATTGCGATTTAATGCGAGAATGTATGCTTTGCTGTCATTAGTTCCTAAAGGTAGTAACCATCAATGTCTCATTAGCCTAGCTTAGCCTTTAGATAAGCAGAACTGCTCAACATAGTTTCAACAGAGATGTGTCACAAACAGGGAGGAACGTGTACCAATAATATCTTGAAGCCAGTGTAACTAGGTTACAAAACGCTCGTTAATGTGCTAAATAAACTCCCATTATTTAGGTTTTCTTCCAAACTGGGGCTGCCTCCGAAGCGGTAACAACATGTTGAACATCCCGACCCAGGCGTTCCCTGCGCCGGGTTCCCAGCAGCGGGTCGCTCCGTCCGGCCAGTCCGGAAGGAACAAGGTGAGGCACACTGAAGCACTTCTCTCTATAGAAAATGTACTACACCTCCCCTAAACCTGACAGTTTAATATTGTTAGAGAGACATAGGTACATAATATTAGTAAAATGAATGTCTACTGGAACCCTTAAATGGTTTATGTATCATGGGGGATACAGTAATTTGAGAGTCCTAATGTGTAGTGTTATATTGTTTAAAATGGTTGTAATTACAGTGTAACATAGGTGTAAAATGGCTGTAATAACAGTATAATTACTGTGTAATATTGGTGTTACGTGGGTGTTAAAAACACTATTGTATGGGTGTAATAACTGAGTAATATGGCCCGGGTATAGTTAGGCTTTAATTTGGGTGTTATTGTGTAATATGGGTGTAATATAGGAAAATAGCAATCAATAAATTGTCCTATATATATACGACTGTGGCTGCGAGGGAGTGCGGTCGTCTTCCAACCAGAAGGTTGTGGGTTCGATCCCAGCCCATGCAGTCAACATGTCGATGTATCCTTGGGCAAGATAATTAACCCTGAGTTGCTCCGGATGGGCAACGGTGTGTGAATGTGTATGAATGTTAGTTCCTAGAGTAAGCTACACTGCTCTGTATGAATGGGTGAACGACATGTAGTATGTAAAGCGCTTTGAGGGGTCTTAAAGACTGGATAAAGTGCTATATAAGTACAGTCCATTTACCATTTACCATTTTCTTCACAGCCCAAAGCCCTTATTTCAGCATATTATATACAAAAACAATCTATCATGAGCCAATGTGTAAATAACAGCAATATCTATTGGTATGTTCTTTATATTGTCTGGCAAACGGACTCAACATGACGTTGCTGTGATTTAAACTTGGTCCTTCACACATGTCCAGAAGAGAATACATATCCAGGTGTTCCTCTGTGACATGACTCTGCTCTTGCCCTGTTAGGTGGCCTTGAAGCCTGGCCATAGTCTTATGGACTGGATCCGCTTTTCTAAGAGTGGAAAGGATCTGACCGGGCTCAGAGGGCGCCTGATTGAAGTTACCAAGGAAGAGCTGCAGAAACACAACACAAGAGACGACTGCTGGACCTGCATACGAGGTGAGTCGGCATAGTAGTCTGACTGCACAGGGTATGGTTCATACTTGATAGATGAATAAAGGAAGCTGCATGTTAGCTGTAGTATTTAGCAGGTTACATTACATTTCAGCTGAGGCATTTATCCAGAGCGACATACAACAGGTTTGATGGTTATGATCAGTTCAAACCCCATGCCTTTTAAACTTCACGTCCTCTAACGTGACCACACACACATTTCATTTATGTTATGTTTGTATAATGTATGTACAAAACAATGCATCATTTCTAATACAAAATATGATAAGATTGTAAGTGCATGGTCCAAGGAGAACAAGTGTGTCATACTTAATTGGAAGATTGGATTTTTTATTGCCTTTGTTTTATTTTTCATCAGAACCTATTTCTTGTGTGCAAAGACACATTAAGGCTGCTGAGGGTGTTTTAAAACGTTCAGTTTGAGTTTAGCTTTTAATGTAAGAAATGGTGTCCTCGCTGCATAGTCTTTAATGTGTCTTGGCTGAAATCTTAAAGGTGGAATTGATCTGTTGGGCAGTTGTAATAGGTTAATGATTTATCTGTAGACTTTACAGATAGTTTCATCATGCTTTGCCACATCGGAGCACAGCGCAACAAAGACACACATCATAGCGTTATAGCTATATATTCTGCTTTTCAAGTAAGCACAGTTCTGATTCTAATCTGCAGAGAGAATCATTTCCCTGCCAGCACAGAGATAAGGACCACAGGCTACATCCGGTTTAGCTCACTCAGCATAGATTTTGCTTTAGTCCCTTATAAGAACAGTTGAGATATTGAAGCCTCCATAACTACGGCGTGCTGTCTTCAGTTATGACGTATCGTTGCTCGCTAGTTGCAGTGATGAGAGCTGACTCATCCTTGCTAACTCTAACCCTCACAGATCCAACAAATGATTGCTGTCAGTCTGGTAAATACCAGCTAACAGAAAGAAGTATACATTAAGCTACTTTTCTCTCTGTATGTGTTCAGGTATGGTTTACAATGTGACCCCCTACATGGACTACCACCCTGGTGGAGAAGAGGAGCTGATGAAGGCGGCTGGGATGGATGGCACCGACCTGTTTGACCAGGTATGGAAGGGTATCGTGAAAGAACGTGACCATCATTTCTAGGTATTAAAGTAAAATAAATGTTTCAACCTGATAAGTAAGTAAATATTTTTTAAGGAGAATTTAACTATTTGGTATGTTTGAAATATTGTGTAAGTTAGTAGAGGTGTAGTGATATAATTTCACCGTGATAGTTCTGGATTTAAAATAAATAAATAATAAAAAGAATGTTCTGGTGTTTGTGCATAGGTCCATCGCTGGGTAAACTATGAGTCCATGTTAAAAGAATGCCTGGTTGGCAGGATGGCCACTATTACTACTAAAGGTATACACACACACACACACACACACACACACACACACACACACACACACACACACACACACACCCTACACATATCTCTGCATCAGTGTGCTCACATGTCGTCTGTCGTTGTTCTGCAACCTTACCTCTGTTAACCAAATGTAACACACACAGTAGAGAGCACCAAGCACTATCCCTGAGTTCAGGGCCACATTCCCACTAATGTATTCACTGTAGGTTTTCTTTCATTAGTCAAGTGTCTTATGCTGCTCGAGATGAAAAAATTGAACTCTCGCGTTTGACGCGGCACCGTTCAATCGCCTCAATCGCGTGATTCGCGCCGCGTCCACCGCTTCCTGCTCGCCGTCGGAGCGAATTTGCGTCTGTCCGCGTCTCTGCATTGACTTTACATGTAATCGCGCCGCCCCCAAACATCGCATCGCGTCCGGTGTGAACGCAGCATTAGGCCCCATTTACATTAGGACAAAACGGGTACGTTTGCGTTTATATGGGCTCAGAACAGTCTCATAATACACACATGCACACAGAAGGATTCAAACTTGTATTTCCGGATCCATACTTGTGTTTTTCAATGCACACACAAATGTATTCCGTTTCATATACATGTAAATAAAATCCAAATACAGAAAAAAGTTTTACATATGTATTTTTGATCCTCACATATTAGTTTCCCGTTTAAATCCTCTGCACCTGCAAACACAAACCGCTTTCTGTGCACGGATCGCTTTGCATTCGTGTGTGGGTTTTTTGAGACTCCCCTGACGGTCAGCCGATTCGTACTTGTAATTTTTTCTATCTATAGCCAATCAGATGTCTCCTCCATTCTAAGCCAATCACATGAGCGCGCCCCCACGAGGGTAAGATTACTTCATATACGCATTTTGCGCAGTCCGGTCAGCTCGCTAAACAGAGGGCGGAGCATCAGGTGATCATGCAGAGCAGCGTGTCTCCATCAGACTCAGCAGCTGATCTGATCTCTCTCTCGCGTCTGGTTATACTTCACTCGCGTTTATGTCCATATCGATCAGATCCAGCTCTCCTGATCGGCCTTTATAGAGAGCACCGATCAAACTATTAAGAGTGAATATCGGCCGATAATGACCGGCGGGGCTCCCCCCCGAGGTCACTGTCTAGCACTGGCTTCGTAGTGCACTGATCGATTAGGCTAAGCTAACCTGTAGCTGCTCCCTCCACACTCACAACAACTTCATACAGACATAAATAAAGCAGCTGTATTTGCCATACAGGAAACACACATTTAAAACGGTTTTGCCTGCCGTTTTTGTGTACACAAGCATTCATCAATGGTTCGGAAAGTGGCGCTGTACCTTAATAATATAAAAGATTGTATTTGCGTGCATTTCCTGTTCGGAAAGTGGCAATGTACTGAGAGTGGAGGGTGTCCTGAGATTAGCGCCTGCAGGCAGGCTCCATGGACCTGTCAGCTCCGGACTGCGCAAAATGTGTACATGAAGCGCTACGTCATGACCGCAAGAAATCATACCCTCGTGGGGGCGCGCTCATGTGATTGGTTTAGAATTGAGGAGACATCTGATTGGCTATAGATAGAAATAATTACAAGTACGAATCGGCTGACCGTCAGGGGAGTCTCTAAAAACCCACACACGAATGCACAGCGATCCGTGCACAGAAAGCGGTTTGTGTTTGCAGGTGCAGAGGATTTAAACGGAAAACAAATATGTGAGGATCAAAAATACATATGTAAAACTTTTTTCTATATTTGGATATTATTTACATGTATATGAAACGGAATACATTTGTGTGTGCATTGAAAAACACAAGTGTGGATCCGGAAATACAAGTGTGAATCCTTTTGCGGATCATGAAATACAAGTGTGAATCCTTCTGTGTGCATGTGTGTATTATGAGACTGTTCTGAGCCCATACATTTACGCACCGAATTCGTTTTCAAAAAAGTCTTCCGTTCACACGCATTCGGCTCAATTAACGTGTCCGTTCACACGAGAACGCTCGACCCGCTGGAAACGCTGTAGTACATATGCAGGGCCTGTAAGTGGCGCTGCTGCCGCCACAAAATACACCAAAAGCAGCGACCCCGGAGCATGGTTGCCATGGTTGCCCTTCTGTTTATTCTCCGCGGTGGACGGCGTGTTCTCCTGCTGTACATATAGGCCCAATCCCAAATCACCCCCTCGACCCTACCCCTCCGTGACGGAGTGAACTCCGGCTGTAGCCACACTCGCAGCTGAATGAAGTTCCCTCCATTAAGGGTTATGGTACGTCCACACAGCCACCAAAATCTTGGAGGTGGGCGTGTCTGAAGCTTGGGGATTTTTTGCGAGCAACGCAACCAACAACCAATCACATGAATCTCCCGCCCCCGACATACAAAGCAATAGCAATGTTAAAACGAAGTAAACTGGATATAAAATCCTCAAACAGGCGAAAACCTACCAGTTTCACCCACTGTCTCTGCCACCTCCCTCCATGCCTGGTTCCTCCGGTTTGTATCCCGGTAAGTTAATAGGGACTGGTCATAAAGAACCGGGTGATTTGCTACCGCAATAACTAATTTCTCCTCCATTTTCAGGAATATAGAAAATGAACTGCAGTGGTCTGGCTCTCCCAGCTTGCACGCGGTTTGATTGGCTAGCGCACCTTGTACTGTCAGATTTGCATAAACGGGATTTGATTGGCTGACGCTTCCACCTCAGCTTCAAAAGTTGAACATTGCTCAACTTTTGAATCCTGAAAATCCTGGAAATCTTCGCTTTGCTTCCCACAATGCAGTTCGGCGAAAAGTGAGGCAACGTGACGTCACCCCATTCAAATGAATGGGCAGAAGCGTTGGAAGATTTTTTAATGCTGCTGTGTGGACGGAAATACAGCGGCTAGCTTTGGGACAGCCTCCCCTCTCTCTGCAGAAACAGGAAATGACGTAACTGTATGTAACAACGGTTTGAAATCAGCATCCCTTTGACAAAAAATGTAAATTAATAACTCAAATAAAACTCCAAACATCTTTAATTGTGTAACTTTTTTGTAAAGCTCTTTTAGTTTTAAACCTGATGTTTATAAGCTTCTTAGTTTTTGCAACAGTCTGTAAATATACACAACTTTATAATACAATGCACACATTTACCTTTTTCTAGACTAAACACAGGTATGATCATAAGTTAAAAACATATGAGGTTATCATGAGGTTGTTAACATCGCAGTTTATCAGTGGATGTTTGCTGGAACTACTTGTTAACAGCGTGTTTCCCAGAGGTGGGAGTAAGTCCTACATGTGCAAGTCATGAGCAAGTCTCAAGTCTTGACCTACAAGTATCAAGCAAGTCCCAAGTCACTGGTGAGAGTCAAGCAAGTCAAGTCAAGTCATACGAAATTCTGATGAATAAGCCCAGTTTCCGCATTTAAATCAGTTAAAAGACAGTGGTTATGAAAATGGATTCCACCCACAATATGATCTTCATTACATACACAGTTAATCATTTGAAATCTAATTTAGACCGATGACAATCATATTAGATTCATATTAACCCTAGAACTGCAGACAATATAGCTAGGACTCAAAAAGTCTGTTCAAAAAGGCAGAATTCCAGGTAAGAAAATCATAGATGGCATTTGCCATTACACATATTTTATTTAAATGTTAACACTAGAACTGCCAACAGCATCAGCACCTACATAGATATCATTTTCAAATCATTTAATTTGTTCCTCTTCATAATTTCCTTATAAACTAAGTAGGACGATTTAAAACTCACTTAATTGATTTAATTTAGAAATTGCTTCAGTTTATCATCATAACAGATCAAAAAGTTCAGATTCATTTTACAATAAATCAAAGAATGATGCACTTCTACAAACATTATTCAAAAGTTTACAGTAACTTCTGATAATAACACAGGGGAAATAAACGAGGCATCTATTTTCCTCTCTCTCTCTCTCTCTCTCTCAATTCAATTCAATTCAATTCAAAGGGGCTTTATTTAGTTAAATTAAACAATGTTGCCAAAGCATCACAATACAAGATAATTAACAACATTAACATACATTTCAAATGTTTACATATTATTGATGATATATATATACAGTGATACAATTACATTTCAACACGTGTGTGTGTGTGTGTGTGTGTGTGTGTGTGTGTGTGTGTGTGTGTGTGTGTGTGTGTGTGTGTGTGTGTGTGTGTGTGTGTGTGTGTGTGTGTGTGTGTGTGTGTGTGTGTGTGTGTGTGTGTGTGTGTGTGTGTGTGTGTGTGTGTGTGTGTGTGTGTGTGTGATTCACTGTCCCTCAGGTTGTGGCATGTGTATACATATTGGGCAGCAGGATGTGCCTTGTCTCCTTCTCCTAGACCTAGGAGTACTCTCAGTCCTCAGAGAGGTCATCAACCTCCTTGAAACCTGGGATTACAGAGTTCAACTTGTTCCAGTAAACGCTCCTTGCTTCGTTGAATGTTTGGCACTTCAGGAGGAAGTGCATCTCTGTCTCAGTCTCACCTGTCGTACAGTGACCACATATTCTGTTCTCTTTTGGTTGCCAGGAACTTTTGAGTCTTCCTGTTTCGATTGCCAGTCTGTGGTCACTGAGCCTGTACTTGGTTAGGATCTGTCTCTGCTTTCTATCTCTGACAGTAGAGAGATATTCTGCCAGCTCATACTCTCTGTTTAGAGCCAGGTAACATTCTAATCTACTTTGGCTTTTAGTTTCTTCTTTCCAATGTTGTAAATAGTTGTCTTTACATTGTGTTATAATGCGTTTGACTGTGATTGGTGTTTGGAGAGCAGTGTTGTTGAGAGACTGGTCAGAGTGGCTCTGAGAGGGGGCAGCTAGCCTCAGCACCAGCTGACATAGGGGACTCTTCTCTGGGGTTAGCTCTTGGCTTTGGAGGGCTTTGGAGTGGAGGGTGTCTCGGGGCTGGATCTAAGGTGGTTAAAGAATGTCAGTGCTCTCTTTTGAGTGTTAATGATCAGTGGGTCTCTGCCTAATTCTGCTCTACATGCATTTGTTGGTGTTTTTCTCTGAACACGTCAAATGTATCTGCAGAATTCTGCATGTAAAGACTCTGTTGGATGTTTGTCCCAGCGGGTATAGCTCTGGTGACTGAGTGGACCCCATACTTCACTACCGTACAGCGCAATGTGCTGGATTACACTATCAAAGATTTTGAGCCAGATTTTAATTGGAATTTGGACATTATAAAATAAAATGTTCTCTTAATTGCATTTAGAGCTCATCTTGCTTTTTCTTTGAGTGCATTCACTGCCATGTTGAAACTTCCTGATGCTGTTATGGTTAAACCGAGGTCTCTCTCTCTCTCTCTCTCTCTCTCTCTCTCTCTCTCTCTCTCTCTCTCTCTCTCTCTCTCTCTCTCTCTCTCTCTCTCTCTCTCTCTCTCTCTCTCTCTCTCTCTCTCTCTCTCTCTCTCTCCGTCAAGTCAAAGTCAAGTCTGTTATCAATGTTAGTCAAGCAAGTCTCAAGTCCAAAAATATGCGACTCGAGTCCGACTCGGGTCAAGTCATGTGACTCGAGTCTCCACCTCTGGTGTTTCCTGACGGACACACACAGCGTTGACTCCGGTCAGGTAGAGACCGGTTTCAAGTCAGCACCGATGCAGACTCGCTGTTTGAGGGCTTGATAGCTCACTCCCCTTCCACACCGCTCCACACTCGTTGGTTTGGAACAGCACTTAATATGGCGGACCCTCTGCACGAACGCGCACACAGGGGGGTAGGGTGTAGGGGGCGGTTTGGGATTGGGCCCCAGTGTATAACACCCACCTCTCCGCCTCTTCCAAGGGACGAGGGAACCGTGCAGCAGAGTTTCCGTTAACATTTTTTTTCGCCGGTCAACATGTCCGTTAAAGTTGAAATCTTCCGGACAAAATTTGAAAAGTGCCGGTCAAAGGTCTTCTTTGTTATTTATTGAGCTTTAAAACAAATTGATAACGACTCTATAATAATATAAGAATAATAAAAGGAGCCTGTATTTTCCTCCCCCTCTCCTGACAGCCCAGCAGCTGAGCAGCAGAGGTGGGGAGAGGGAGACGTGGGGAGAGGGAGGCGGGGCTATTTTATCGTTATCAGAAAATGATCGTATAGAGGCGATTACACGGAGCCGTTTGCCCCCCCAGAGCGTTTCGTTTGCGGGGTCCGTTTCCGCGTTTCCGTGTCGGCCTCGTGTGAACGAACAGGCTATACGCGAGAGAAAAGTAGCGGATACAACCCGTTTTGTCCTCGTGTAAACGGCACCTTAGAAATCCCAGGAGTTGCATTGATGGTTAAACTAGAGTCCCCCAGCCAATCCTCAGGGAAGGACTGAGAGTCATCTATGAAGGGTTCTGAAGACTCTCAGCAGGAGTGTGTAACATCACTGATAATCTTTATCAACAATGTTGTTGTTTGATGAACATTTTGAAAGATTGTTTTAAATAACTTTTCATTTTAAAATATGAATGCATGCCTTTTATCTTATAGTGTTTTATTTTTTGTTTAAGTTTCCCCTCTGCCTTGCTGCTGCTTTGTAAATCATGTGAATAAGAATTTGACTGACTAACGTTTTTCTTCACAGCTGCCATGCCTCCTCCATCAGCGATGGGCCTTGCCCCCCCTCAGCTGCTGGCTCCTCCCCCAGACAAAGACTCTCGGCCTCGGTATGAAAAAAACATAGTACATATACAAAAAATATCAATGCACATATGTCGAAGTTAAAAGCATTTCAAAATGCTCAATGACGTTGTTATGTTCTGCTGTGTGTTTGTGAAGGTACGACTGGTTCCAGACTGATGTGGCCGTTCATCTGGTGGTTTATGCTAAAAGAAAGGTAAGCATTCGTCGACCATACGCACATCCCTGATGCATTTTGTACATTGGAATACTCCTAAGATTACAATACAATAGACATGCCAAACTACCTCAACTAAAATATACACACAATAGCACACCATCATTTAGTTTTGTTTTATGTATATATGTCACACTGTGGGACTGCGGGAAACGGTATCTTGAGATTTCCGGATGTATAACACAATAACAATTTTGACAATAAAGCTGACTTTGACTTTGACTAGTAGGCTTTCTAAATACGTATGATAATTGATAAATGTATATGTTATGCAGCCAGTAGTAGAGGTGAAACACTGCCTCCTATTTATTTGGAGCAGGTGGCTCAGACCTATACATTGTAACTTTTAATTGAAATCTTTGAGATTATAAATAATAATAATAATAATAATAATTCCTTACATTTATTATAGCGCTTTTCCAGATGCTCAAAGCGCTTTACAAATACACATTACACATATCATACATGCAATGGTCATGTAAATGGCATTACTAGCCTGTTACTATTATATTTTAATACAGATTTGTAGTATGAAATCATATTTGAATAAAAGTTTGAAACACAGAGTTGCATTTCAATAACAGTTTGAAGGATGCATTTATATTTATACAAACATTTGAATGATGAGATTACTAACTGGCCCCAGAGGGACTTGTATCAATGGTTGACATAACTCTGCACATTTCTGTCAGATCCCCAGCTCAGGCTGTACCATTGTTGACCTCAAAGGGGGTGTTCTGCGACTGGAAGTGCTGCTGGGGAAAATGTCCTACATGATACATTTAAGTGAGTAGAGATAAGACTTTCTACATTTGAATGTGCTTTAACAAAGAGACACTTATAGTTTACTCCCTCTTTTGAAACTTCTGCTTTTGAGAGTGCTACACAGTATCAATATATTTGGCCTGCTTATTTGTTTGTGCCAGGATGACCTACTGGATATAGGCTGGGCATCCAATACAATTGGATTAATACATTACAGTTACATTCCTAAAGCTATAGAGTGGTGCAGGAATGAGTCCTAAAACCTGGAAGTGAGTTAGCATTGCTCTCTCAGAGCCAATGGGATTTCTCCATAGAATTTTGGAAAATAGCTGGAAATAAGGTCTGTGGGTGACACAGATTGAAGACATTAACGAGTTGACGTGTCTGAAAAACGATGGTTGTTAACAAGTGGCTGAATAGGACTACAGAAGTTGTCGAAGACGCTGTACGTCATTACGCCGACTTGGTGGAATACTTGATTCTGATTGGTCAATTTGTACATTTCAGAGGTTGTTAATACTCGCTTAAACTCTGCGGCTAAGCATCAAGGGACTTTGTGCAGTCAAGTCCTGTCAATTAAACTTCAGCTGTGGACAACAGACCATAGGAAGTTAACACTAACGGGAACAGCAGCAGCAGAAGAAGACAAACAGGAAGTTAACACTAACGGGAACAGCAGCAGAAGAAGACAGACAGGAAGTTAGTTTAACACTAACGGGAACAGCAGCAGAAGAAGAAGAGAGACAGGAAGTTAACACTAACGGGAACAGTAGCAGAAGAAGACAGACAGGAAGTTAACACTAACGGGAACAGCAGCAGAAGAAGACAGACAGGAAGTTAACACTAACGGGAACAGCAGCAGAAGAAGACAGACAGGAAGTTAACACTAACGGGAACAGTAGCAGAAGAAGACAGACAGGAAGTTAACACTAACGGGAACAGCAGCAGAAGAAGACAGACAGGAAGTTAACACTAACGAGAACAGCAGCAGAAGAAGACAGACAGACAGGAAGTTAACACTAATGAGAACAGCAGCAGCAGAAGAAGACAGACAGGAAGTTAACACTAACGGGAACAGCAGCAGAAGAAGACAGACAGGAAGTTAACACTAACGGGAACAGCAGAAGAAGAAGACAGACAGGAAGTTAACACTAACGGGAACAGCAGAAGAAGAAGACAGACAGGAAGTTAACACTAACAGGAACAGCAGCAGAAGAAGAGAGACAGGAAGTTAACACTAACGGGAACAGTAGCAGAAGAAGACAGACAGGAAGTTAACACTAACGGGAACAGTAGCAGAAGAAGACAGACAGGAAGTTAACACTAACGGGAACAGTAGCAGAAGAAGACAGACAGGAAGATAACACTAACGAGAACAGCAGCAGAAGAAGACAGACAGGAAGTTAACACTAACGGGAACAGTAGCAGAAGAAGACAGACAGGAAGTTAACACTAACGGGAACAGCAGCAGAAGAAGACAGACAGGAAGTTAACACTAACGGGAACAGCAGCAGAAGAAGACAGACAGGAAGTTAACACTAACGAGAACAGCAGCAGAAGAAGACAGACAGACAGGAAGTTAACACTAATGAGAACAGCAGCAGCAGAAGAAGACAGACAGGAAGTTAACACTAACGGGAACAGCAGCAGAAGAAGACAGACAGGAAGTTAACACTAACGGGAACAGCAGAAGAAGAAGACAGACAGGAAGTTAACACTAACACTAACAGGAACAGCAGCAGAAGAAGAGAGACAGGAAGTTAACACTAACGGGAACAGCAGCAGAAGAAGACAGACAGGAAGTTAACACTAACGGGAACAGTAGCAGAAGAAGACAGACAGGAAGTTAACACTAACGGGAACAGTAGCAGAAGAAGACAGACAGGAAGTTAACACTAACGAGAACAGCAGCAGAAGAAGACAGACAGGAAGTTAACACTAACGGGAACAGTAGCAGAAGAAGACAGACAGGAAGTTAACACTAACAGGAACAGCAGCAGAAGAAGACAGACAGGAAGTTAACACTAACGGGAACAGCAGCAGAAGAAGACAGACAGGAAGTTAACACTAACGAGAACAGCAGCAGAAGAAGACAGACAGACAGGAAGTTAACACTAATGAGAACAGCAGCAGCAGAAGAAGACAGACAGGAAGTTAACACTAACGGGAACAGCAGCAGAAGAAGACAGACAGGAAGTTAACACTAACGGGAACAGCAGAAGAAGAAGACAGACAGGAAGTTAACACTAACACTAACAGGAACAGCAGCAGAAGAAGAGAGACAGGAAGTTAACACTAACGGGAACAGCAGCAGAAGAAGACAGACAGGAAGTTAACACTAACGGGAACATCATCAGAAGAAGACAGACAGGAAGTTAACACTAACGGGAACATCATCAGAAGAAGACAGACAGGAAGTTAACACTAACGGGAACAGCAGCAGAAGAAGAGAGACAGGAAGTTAACACTAACGGGAACAGCAGCAGAAGAAGACAGACAGGAAGTTAACACTAACGGGAACATCATCAGAAGAAGACAGACAGGAAGTTAACACTAACGGGAACAGCAGCAGAAGAAGACAGACAGGAAGTTAACACTAACGAGAACAGCAGCAGAAGAAGACAGACAGGAAGTTAACACTAACGGGAACAGCAGCAGAAGAAGAGAGACAGGAAGGCCCAATCCCAAACCACTCCCTCGACCCTACCCCTCCGTGATGGAGTGAACTCCGTCTGTAGCCACACTCGCAGCTCAACGAGGCTCCCTCCTGTCAGATGGAGGGAGTAAATACAGCAGCAAGCTTTGGGACGGCCTCCCCTCTCTCCGGCAGAAACAGGAAATGCCGTAACTGTATGTAACAACGGTTTCAAATCAGCATCTCTTAGACAAAAAGTTTAAATGAATAACTCAAATAAAACTCCAAACATCTTTCATTGTGTTTCAAAGCTCTTTTAGTTTTAAACCTGATGTTTATAAGCTTCTTAGTTTTTGCAACGGTCTGTAAATATACACAACTTTATAATAAAATGCACACATTTACCTTTTTCTAGACTAAACACAGGTATGATCCTAAGTTAAAAACAAAGTGAGGTTATCATGAGGTTGTTAACATCGCAATTTATCAGTGGATGTTTGCTGGAACTACTTGTAAACAGCGTGTTTCCTGACGGACACACACAGCGTGACTCCGGTCAGGTAGAGACCGGTCTCAAGTCAGCACCGCTGCAGACTCGCTGTTTGAGGGCTTGATAGCCCACTCCCCCTCCACACTCGTTGCTTTGGAACAGCCCTCAATATGGCGGACCCTCCGCGTGAACGCGCAAACGGAGGGGTAGGGGTAGGGCTGTTTGGGAATGGGCCGAAGTTAACACTAACGGGAACAGCAGAAGAAGAAGACAGACAGGAAGTTAACACTAACAGGAACAGCAGCAGAAGAAGAGAGACAGGAAGTTAACACTAACGGGAACAGCAGAAGAAGAAGACAGACAGGAAGTTAACACTAACGGGAACAGCAGAAGAAGACAGACGGGAAGTTAACACTATAGGACGCTATAGGACTATATGGGCGCTGTAGTTAGTTTATAGCATGACGTTAGCCTTTTGCTTCTGGCGATTACATTTCCAAGCATCTATCAAACAGGTTTTGTTTTCCACAGACCTTGTTTTCTACAATATTCCAAAATCCTACGGAGAACTCCCATTGCTTTTTTGTCGAGGGAACCCTTGCGCAGCTTACTTCCGGATCGGCCTACAGTACAACTATACGTCTTAACTGCACCACTCTATATGCAGGCAGCAGAACAAGTACAGTATATCTATAGAAAGAAAATCAGTAAATGTAGACGGAAGATAATATTGCATAACTCCATATAAAGTGAATAAATGTGTCGCTCATAATCAGTGTACGGCCTCAGGATCATTTGATACCAGCGGCCCTATACTAGTTCCACATCTCAAATGTGCTGCAATGATTATTGGTCTTTACATCTTCACGATAGGTTTTCTAAAATGATAATATTTTATTCTGAGATATGATATCAGGGGGATTGCTTAGTCTTGAATCATAATCCTCATTATTATTAAATAAATATTACAATTATCTTGGTGTGATTAGTTAGGGTGGATCTGTACCAAAAAAATACCTTTTTGTTAAGTTTGTAGGATGCGATTTGTATGCCGGGATATTGCTGCAGCTCCACAATATTATATTCAAAACTGTATTTTAACAAATGTTTATCCTTTAACAAACAATGTGCTTCAAATGTTGATTAGTTGTGCAGCCCTAAGAGTGACTATAACATTACAAGGAATCCTGCAAGAAACATTATCATTGCATAACTTGTGGTTATTAACTGTCATTAATTGGTGTATTATAGTTAGGTAATCTAAATCGGCTTGGTGTCATTTTCATGCTTTTACAGGTCTGGCTGATGAAGTTGAGGGAAACCTTGAGGGTGAGAAACCGTCTTCATTTAATATAATCGGCAGAATCTGTTATTATAATATTCTTCTCCTGAAACTGTCCTTTCTTCTCCAATAGCCAACACTGGCTTCTCGGTGGGAAAGATCCAGATCAGCATACGCAAACAGGCCAAAGGAAAATGGACAAGTCTCGGTCAACCACTAGAATCTCACAACACATTTCTACGCAAAAAAGACAGAGGTAAGTTCCAAGATCAGGTAATCTTTCCACTTGGATTTTCTTTTTTAAAGAACCTTGAACCTTGTCCTCTTATTTGTAGCGCATCATTTGAATTTGACATAGGTAGATATGTTTTGACATGAATTGTGTCACACCACTTATGAGGCAAAGCCTGCGAGCTGGTTCTGGCAGTCAGCTCGAGCAACAATGATACATTTACACGTGACGCACCTCGTCCCTCTTCCAACCAGCCAATCACATTCTCCTAAACCTGTCGCTCCATTTAAGCTGCCAGATCTGCTGCCCACGCCTTGCTATTGCTGCTGCTCGCCTGCCCCCCCACCACCTCAGCATCCGCCTGTAGGCTCGGGGGGGATAGTTATTGTATGACTGAAAGTCCGTTAGAGGTGCGGGAAATGAAAGAATTCAAATTAAACCACATTAACAATGAATACAGTTACTTTGTTATGTTGGAATGTTTGCATGATTACATTTAAATTTACCAACAGAGATACCAAAAAGTACAAAATGTTGTGTGCTCATCTCAAACTGCTTCTTTCTCCACATTCTGCCACTTTTTAAAATTGTTCACCAGATAAGATTGGACATTTGCTTCCTTAATTAGGAACCCAAGACTAAGTTTACAAAATGAATAATGAGTCTACATCAATGATCTTCTGTTCATAGCTCTGTACTATCGGGACTGTGTGTTGGTGTCTAAGACGGAGGTGAACCATAACAGCCATGTGTTCAGATTGCAACTTCCTCGTGGGACTGTCATGCACGTGCCTGTGGGAAAACATGTCTACCTCAAAGCCCTCATCAAAGGTAAGGACAGCACTGCACTATGTTCAGTGAATGTGCTCCTCTAAGCTGAAGCAAAAGTTCTTCTTCAAACATTAGAAACTTCAAAGTAAGAAAACAATGTGCACTGCTACCTTCAGTGATTCCAGCAAGTTGTTATGTGTGGTATACTCAGTACTCGAGTTGAAATAAAAACGGTCAAAATCATCCCCTTTCTAAAACTGCCATCCCCCCTTTCCATCCCTTATGTAATTTTATCAATGAACGTGGCACTGGTATTACTGCTATTTCAACATTAATTTTGCGCATTTTGAGTAAAATACTGTGGGCGAGGGAGCACGCACACACGCAATGACATTTTTACCAAGTCACTGACGCTATACTATGCGAGTGCCCTAGAGCGCGCCAGAGCGCCGTGATGCGCCTGTTTGATCGATGCCAGAAGCGCAGGTAACGGTCATCACAATGGCCAAGCGACCAGGAGGACAACGCGATCTGAGGGACTTCATATTTAAAAAATACTAAAAATAACATTTCAGGTAAGTCAAGAGTCAGTAATCTTAGTCATTACTCATTACTTTACTCACCAAAGGTGGAATCTATGGACATAAGCAGCAATAACAACTTAGTTTGGAGTTTAGCTACGTTTTTCTCTCGTGTTAGCTAGCTGGTAAGACTCAAAACTGTTGATGAAATGATACCACCAGCACCAGAAGAGCTGAAACCCCTCCTTCAAGCAGTGAACACTCTGGTCATCTCCACAGCTGAGTGTGAACGTGGGTTTAGTCAGATGAACATTTTAACCACAACTAGAAGCTCCCCTAGAGGTAAAAAGCATGTCAGCCTTGCTTTTCATCAAGTGTGTTGGCCCTCCACTGAACAAGTTCAGACCAGAGGTATGTGTCAAGACTTGGCTTCAAAGCCATTGCTTAGCTAACAATCCGAAAGCAAGAGCCAGAAAAATGGAGACCAAAAAGCATGATTATGAAAATCTTTGGAAACTTCTATGAGATGGGGGAGAGTGGAGTAGGCAGCCATTGACAACATTGGTCCTATTTTGTATTATCTGTATAATCTTTTAATATATTTTCATATCTTGTAAACAATTTGAATTTGCACTTAATGCCCTGTTAAAAAAAGTAACATTGGGAATGTTAACATAAAATATTTGTATTTGAACTGCAATAAAATGATGACGGATCAATATTTTTCTGATTTTTTTCCTCAAATTTTTTATGAAGTGTTTCATTTACATAATGATTTAATTAATTACGATACAAATGTAACCCTTTAGATACCAGTTTTGATCGTATACCAGTAACTGCTTTTTTGAAAAAATACACTATAATTCAATATTCTAAAAACGATTTTGACTTTATTATTAGTATAATCAGCTGATCCATCTGAATAATAAATGAGGGACTGTTAACCTACAAGATTTGTACCATAGACTTCCATTATAACCACATTTTTGTATCCCCTCCCCCCCTTTAAATTAAAGTGAAAAAAATATTTTGCACTAATTGTCCTCTGCATTTGACCCTAAATGTTAGTGGTGCCATGGCAGCCCGGGGACCGACTCTAATTCTGAGGTGCCTTGGTCAAGAGCAATGACAGGAGTATCTGAACATCCATAACATGCATGTTGTTTTAGGAGTATAATAATTATCTTTATGCTGGTTGGTCTCCCACCCTCTGCGGGTTATCAGCACAAATTATGTCCCCATGTGATAAAATCCACCATCCCCCCTGATTTTTTTTTAACAACTTGAGTACTGGGTATACTGGGTCACAAGAAAAGGGGAAGTGTAATGCTGTCTAATGTTTCATTTCTATCAGAAGTTCTTGTCTTGTTGTCTTCGACTTGAAATGAAGGCCAGAAGCCAATGTTAGGATTAATGTTGGATAAGATATTCATTTGATGTCCATACAAGTTCAATACTTTGGAAATTGACAACACATATTCAACCTGATCTCATCAGAATGCGTGACTCCACCGCGCAACCTTAACACCACATTGCGTGGTGGAGTCACGCATTCTGCTACATTTACGTGTCGGCACCACGCAAAAAACCCCAATGTAAAGTGAATGAGGCTCCTTTGTCGTGGTGCACACACGCATTTCTACAACGTCCTGCAGTGAGCTTTTATTCTATAAAACGTTTTTAAAATCTAGTTTATAGCTTGTAGTAACTCACGGGAGGCTTCTTTTATTTTATTTGTATTCATAATCATTTGTATTTGTCGTCAGAATGTATTATGGTGCATTAGTTACGAATTTTTGTTCTCAAAAAACAGTGCATTGTGTGTAATACAACTGTGATTTTTATTAAATTAGTTAGTTTTTAAGGAAGGCCAGAGCTTCAGCTGTGTCAAATAGATTGTTCCCTTTAGTTAACGCTATTTAAAAGATAATGATCATGTCCCCTTTATTGTATTACGTCCATTCCCATTGGATAACGGAGAATTGTACACCCGGAAGTAAGTATTCTCCTTACTGTCGATTGATTTTACAGTGATATCTGCACTACTCATCAACTCAAAAACACCAGATTATCCTTGTTAATTACACAACATTGATTGGTTTAAAATGTGTACAATGCTTTTGTATTTTTCCCCTTCGATTCGGAGAAACGAATATTTGTTCGGAGTTTTTGGATGGCAGAAGACACTACACTACCCAGAATCCTCAGCTATCGTTTGGGACTACACCATGTACTTAGCTTGACAAACCCCGTGATCAGTCCTCAAGCTCTGTGATTGGATGTTGGAGTGGCAGTGCGCGAAGTTTACACGGAGCGTCAAAAAGCACCTTGAAATGGAATGAAACCCATCGACGGCACACTATTCAAAATAAGAATCGAACGTGTCCTATCCCCCCACCCCCTCTTAGGTCGCAGGCTCCTCCAACAGTGCAACACAATAAAACAGATACACAGAAAAAATAGTGAAATAGTGCAATAAGAGTCTATATACAGATTGGAATCTTTTTTATTTTTTATTTAACCTTTATTTAACCAGATAAAAGCATTGAGATACAATCTCATTTTCAATGCTGACCTGGCCAAGAAGTTAGCAACGTTACACATAACACATAACACACACATATAAAAGAGAACATAACTAAGAAAACAAAAGACAAAAAAGCAGTCACTACATTGTGAATATGATATATTAGATAAATAATTTCTAAGTAGCAGCCAGATGAATGTTATGGATGTTGTTTCTAAGTTCAGGTGTTTAATAATCTTATAGCCTGTGGGATGAAGCTGTCCCTGAGTCTGGTGGTTTTAGTCGGGATGCTGCGGTACCGCCTGCCAGACGGCAGCAGACAGAACAGTTTGTGGCTGGGGTGATGGGGGTCTTTTATAATCCTGAGGGCTTTCTTTAAGGTTAACGTGGTGTTTTTACTCCACTACATTTATTTTAGTTACTTTACAGATTTGGATTAATGATGTGAAATATAAACAACCCTTAAATCCGACTTTAGTTACACCTGAGTACAATTCAGTGAAGGTGATTGTCAAGTGCCAACAATCAGGAGAGATATTTGATAGTTGGTGCTCGAGAAGACTAAACATTTATCTGCAGATCCGTATAAAGCATATTCATTACTCGTTATTCTCTAATCGTTCATTAAAGACTGCATATAATTGATATTTTGCACATCCCTTTCAAGATTTCAAGATTTTCAAAGGTTTATTGACATATCATATACACAACTACGGTGTAGTTATGCAATGAAAGAAAAACTTGGGTCACAGGTTCCTCAACAGTGCATTACAAGACATCTATCAATATGTGTGTACCTCCACCATTAAACTGTCATATTCTGCACATTTCTTATACTATCTACATAAGAGTATAATTAATGTGTATAATATCAGTTAAAATAAGTGCTTCAACATAGTTAACATTGCAGGAAAGTTGATTGTCAAGTTCCAAAACAAACCATGCAATATATTAGACGTTAAGCACTTTGTCAGGCTTAATATGTATCTGTAGATAGATACCCCCAAAGCTTTTTTCTTATTTAAAAGAAGACCTTAACCTAAAGTATTATTTAATGTTTAAATAAAGCCTTATTAGTTTGTCTGTTTTGCACATCCTCCTATCAGGCACTAAACTGTTTTGTTGTAGATATTATTTACAGTATCTTCTTGATATTTTCTATTCTATATTTATATCATTGACCTTCTACTTTCCCACTATTTTGTATGTACTCTTAATATTTAAATGTTTTCATCAAATATAACATTCAAAAGTGCTTTACAAAAATGAAAGACATTAAGAAAAATGCATTTTAAACAGTCATTAAAAAGCAACATAATCTACCTGCATTGCAATTACTCCAAACGTGTAATAACGTGCTTTAACCAGTAGGTGGTGCGGGTTAAAAAACTGTCAAGTTTACAGTGTTAACAAAATAAAATATACTGCTGTTTCTGGTTTAGTTTACGACGGATATATGTTGTTATTGTTTTGATATTTGTAACAAAAGCGATGGAAAAAACCCACAGTAACACAGAAAAGATGGTCTTAACATGACCCAGCGGTCTAGTAGTTAATAAAAAACAATAATATCAAAACAGATTATTACTACTAACTTTATTGTGAAATTAAAACAGAACGGTAAAAGAATAGTTTCCGGTCTATTTTGAGCCCGATCTCTGTAGATAAATAAAGAACTACGATAGATGTGTAATATTTAATGCAGCCAAACCATTTATTACAATGCATTCATGTGATGACTTTCAAAGAGTAAAGCAAGCACTGCTGAATAAAGTATGATTTGATCTTTTACGAAACGTTTTTTTCATATGGAATGCAGTTGGAGGTCAACCAATCACAGAGCTTGAGGACTGATCACGGGGTTTGTCAAGCTAAGCACATGGTGTAGTCCCAAACGATAGCTGAGGATTCTGGGTAGTGTAGTGTCTTCTGCCATCCAAAAACTCCGAACAAATATTCATTTCTCCGAATCGAAGGGGAAAAATACAAAAGCATTGTACACAATTTAAACCAATCAATGTTGTGTAATTAACAAGGATAATCTGGTGTTTTTGAGTTGATGAGTAGTTCAGATATCACTGTAAAATCAATCGACAGTAAGGAGAATACTTACTTCCGGGTGTACAATTCTCTGTTATCCAATGGGAATGGACGCTCGTAATACAATAAAGGGGACATGATCATTATCTTTTAAATAACGTTAACTAAAGGGAACAATCTATTGACACAGCTGAAGCTCTGGCCTTCCTTAAAAACTAACGAATTTAATAAAAATCACAGTTGTATTACACACAATGCACTGTTTTTTGAGAACAAAAATGTGTGACTAATGCACCATAATACATTCTGATGACAAATAAAAATGATTATGCATACAAATAAAATAAAAGAAGTCTCCCGTGAGTTTCTACAAGCTATAAAGTAGATTTAAAAAACGTTTTATAGAATAAAAGCTCACTGCGGGACGTTGTAGAAATGCGTGTGTGCACCACGACAAAAGAGCCTCATTCACTTTACATTGGGGTTTTTTGCGTGGTGCCGACACGTAAATGTAGCAGAATGCGTGACTCCACCACGCAATGCGGTGTTAAGGTTGCGTGGTGGAGTCACGCATTCTGGTGAGATCAGGTTGCACATATTGGTGAGTTGATATGGAAATGTGGGATTTAGATTTCATTTGATAGAAGTATGTGATAAGAAGATGTATATGACATTCTAATAAGGTCCCTATGCTTAAACTGAACCCTACAGTAAATATAAAAATTAAAGAATTATTAAATATATTCAGTTGATCACTTTATTATTGTTGTGATTCATATTTGAATGAAAAGAAGAACACATCGATCGCTCCGTCATTACAGCGTATTTCAAACTTTGAAATGGTTAAATATGAGTTGTATTAAGATATCAATAAGGTGACACCAACAAGAGTAAATGACATCTTTCAAATCATAGATAGTGAAAACTGTAGGCACAGAAGTGTTACTCTTCATCATTACAGACACATCACTTTTCTGAGGCTCCCTCAACGCATCATTCATTACAGAGTAGGACTAAAGCTGCTGTGAGGGGGAACATGAATGAGATATGTTATATGACAGGGTTTCCCACACATAGACTATACTTGGGCGAGCCGCCCAGGTATATTAACGGCCGCCCAAGTATATTTCGCGACCCATTTAGGTTTTTTCGTCCGTGACCACCATCTGTGATCATGATGTGGTCTGCCTCACACAGGGTGACTGGCTGTCTACATGATGTGGTCTGCCTCTCACAGGGTGACTGGCTGTCTACATGATGTGGTCTGCCTCTCACAGGGTGACTGGCTGTCTACATGATGTGGTCTGCCTCTCACAGGGTGACTGGCTGTCTACATGATGTGGTCTGCCTCTCACAGGGTGACTGGCTGTCTACATGATGTGGTCTGCCTCTCACAGGGTGACTGGCTGTCTACATGATGTGGTCTGCCTCACACAGGGTGACTGGCTGTCTACATGATGTGGTCTGCCTCACAGGGGGACTGGCTGTCTACATGATGTGGTCTGCCTCACAGGGTGACTGGCTGTCTACATGATGTGGTCTGCCTCACAGGGTGTACTGGCTGTCTACATGATGTGGTCTGCCTCACACAGGGTGACTGGCTGTCTACATGATGTGGTCTGCCTCACAGGGTGTACTGGCTGTCTACATGATGTGGTCTGCCTCACAGGGTGACTGACTGTCTACATGATGTGGTCTGCCTCACACAGGGTGACTGACTGTCTACATGATGTGGTCTGCCTCACACAGGGTGACTGGCTGTCTACATGATGTGGTCTGCCTCACAGGGTGACTGGCTGTCTACATGATGTGGTCTGCCTCACACAGGGTGACTGGCTGTCTACATGATGTGGTCTGCCTCACAGGGTGACTGGCTGTCTACATGATGTGGTCTGCCTCACAGGGTGACTGGCTGTCTACATGATGTGGTCTGCCTCACACAGGGTGACTGGCTGTCTACATGATGTGGTCTGCCTCACACAGGGTGACTGGCTGTCTACATGATGTGGTCTGCCTCACAGGGGGACTGGCTGTCTACATGATGTGGTCTGCCTCACAGGGTGACTGGCTGTCTACATGATGTGGTCTGCCTCACAGGGTGACTGGCTGTCTACATGATGTGGTCTGCCTCACAGGGTGACTGGCTGTCTACATTATGTGGTCTGCCTCACAGGGGGACTGGCTGTCTACATGATGTGGTCTGCCTCACACAGGGTGACTGGCTGTCTACATGATGTGGTCTGCCTCACACAGGGTGACTGACTGTCTACATGATGTGGTCTGCCTCACACAGGGTGACTGGCTGTCTACATGATGTGGTCTGCCTCACACAGGGTGACTGGCTGCTACATGATGTGGGTCTGCCTCTCACAGGGTGACTGGCTGTCTACATGATGTGGTCTGCCTCACACAGGGTGACTGGCTGTCTACATGATGTGGTCTGCCTCACAGGGTGACTGGCTGTCTACATGATGTGGTCTGCCTCACACAGGGTGACTGGCTGTCTACATGATGTGGTCTGCCTCACATGGGGACTGGCTGTCTACATGATGTGGTCCTGCCTCACACCGGTGACTGACTGTCTACATGATGTGGTCTGCCTCACACAGGGTGACTGGCTGTCTACATGATGTGTCTGCCTCACACAGGGTGACTGGCTGTCTACATGATGTGGTCTGCCTCACACAGGGTGACTGGCTGTCTACATGATGTGGTCTGCCTCACACAGGGTGACTGGCTGTCTACATGATGTGGTCTGCCTCACAGGGTGACTGGCTGTCTACATGATGTGGTCTGCCTCACACAGGGTGACTGGCTGTCTACATGATGTGGTCTGCCTCACAGGGTGTACTGGCTGTCTACATGATGTGGTCTGCCTCACAGGGTGACTGGCTGTCTACATGATGTGGTCTGCCTCACAGGGTGACTGGCTGTCTACATGATGTGGTCTGCCTCACACAGGGTGACTGGCTGTCTACATGATGTGGTCTGCCTCACACAGGGTGACTGGCTGTCTACATGATGTGGTCTGCCTCACACAGGTGACTGGCTGTCTACATGATGTGGTCTGCCTCACAGGGTGACTGGCTGTCTACATGATGTGGTCTGCCTCACAGGGTGACTGGCTGTCCTACATGATGTGGTCTGCCTCACACAGGGTGACTGGCTGTCTACATGATGTGGTCTGCCTCACACAGGGTGACTGGCTGTCTACATGATGTGGTCTGCCTCACACAGGGTGACTGGCTGTCTACATGATGTGGTCTGCCTCACAGGGTGACTGGCTGTCTACATGATGTGGTCTGCCTCACACAGGGTGACTGGCTGTCTACATGATGTGGTCTGCCTCACAGGGTGACTGGCTGTCTACATGATGTGGTCTGCCTCACACAGGGTGACTGACTGTCTACATGATGTGGTCTGCCTCACACAGGGTGACTGGCTGTCTACATGATGTGGTCTGCCTCACAGGGGGACTGGCTGTCTACATGATGTGGTCTGCCTCACAGGGTGACTGGCTGTCTACATGATGTGGTCTGCCTCACAGGGTGACTGGCTGTCTACATGATGTGGTCTGCCTCACAGGGTGACTGGCTGTCTACATGATGTGGTCTGCCTCACACAGGGTGACTGACTGTCTACATGATGTGGTCTGCCTCACACAGGGTGACTGGCTGTCTACATGATGTGGTCTGCCTCACAGGGTCACTGGCTGTCTACATGATGTGGTCTGCCTCACACAGGTGACTGACTGTCTACATGATGTGGTCTGCCTCACACAGGGTGACTGGCTGTCTACATGATGTGGTCTGCCTCACACAGGGTGACTGGCTGTCTACATGATGTGGTCTGCCTCACACAGGGTGACTGGCTGTCTACATGATGTGGTCTGCCTCACACAGGGTGACTGGCTGTCTACATGATGTGGTCTGCCTCACAGGGTGACTGGCTGTCTACATGATGTGGTCTGCCTCACACAGGGTGACTGACTGTCTACATGATGTGGTCTGCCTCACACAGGGTGACTGGCTGTCTACATGATGTGGTCTGCCTCACACAGGGTGACTGGCTGTCTACATGATGTGGTCTGCCTCACACAGGGTGACTGGCTGTCTACATGATGTGGTCTGCCTCACAGGGTGACTGGCTGTCTACATGATGTGGTCTGCCTCACAGGGTGACTGGCTGTCTACATGATGTGGTCTGCCTCACACAGGGTGACTGGCTGTCTACATGATGTGGTCTGCCTCACAGGGTGACTGGCTGTCTACATGATGTGGTCTGCCTCACACAGGGTGACTGGCTGTCTACATGATGTGGTCTGCCTCACACAGGGTGACTGGCTGTCTACATGATGTGGTCTGCCTCACAGGGTGTACTGGCTGTCTACATGATGTGGTCTGCCTCACACAGGGTGACTGGCTGTCTACATGATGTGGTCTGCCTCACACAGGGTGACTGGCTGTCTACATGATGTGGTCTGCCTCACACAGGGTGACTGGCTGTCTACATGATGTGGTCTGCCTCACAGGGTGACTGGCTGTCTACATGATGTGGTCTGCCTCACAGGGTGACTGGCTGTCTACATGATGTGGTCTGCCTCACACAGGGTGACTGGCTGTCTACATGATGTGGTCTGCCTCACAGGGTGACTGGCTGTCTACATGATGTGGTCTGCCTCACACAGGGTGACTGGCTGTCTACATGATGTGGTCTGCCTCACAGGGTGACTGGCTGTCTACATGATGTGGTCTGCCTCACAGGGTGACTGGCTGTCTACATGATGTGGTCTGCCTCTCACAGGGTGACTGGCTGTCTACATGATGTGGTCTGCCTCTCACAGGGTGACTGGCTGTCTACATGATGTGGTCTGCCTCACAGGGTGACTGGCTGTCTACATGATGTGGTCTGCCTCACACAGGGTGACTGGCTGTCTACATGATGTGGTCTGCCTCTCACAGGGTGACTGGCTGTCTACATGATGTGGTCTGCCTCACAGGGTGTACTGGCTGTCTACATGATGTGGTCTGCCTCACAGGGTGACTGGCTGTCTACATGATGTGGTCTGCCTCACACAGGGTGACTGGCTGTCTACATGATGTGGTCTGCCTCTCACAGGGTGACTGGCTGTCTACATGATGTGGTCTGCCTCACACAGGGTGACTGGCTGTCTACATGATGTGGTCTGCCTCACAGGGGGACTGGCTGTCTACATGATGTGGTCTGCCTCACACAGGGTGACTGACTGTCTACATGATGTGGTCTGCCTCACACAGGGTGACTGGCTGTCTACATGATGTGGTCTGCCTCACACAGGGTGACTGACTGTCTACATGATGTGGTCTGCCTCACACAGGGTGACTGGCTGTCTACATGATGTGGTCTGCCTCACACAGGGTGACTGGCTGTCTACATGATGTGGTCTGCCTCACACAGGGTGACTGGCTGTCTACATGATGTGGTCTGCCTCACAGGGTGACTGGCTGTCTACATGATGTGGTCTGCCTCACAGGGTGACTGGCTGTCTACATGATGTGGTCTGCCTCACAGGGTGTACTGGCTGTCTACATGATGTGGTCTGCCTCACAGGGTGTACTGGCTGTCTACATGATGTGGTCTGCCTCACAGGGTGTACTGGCTGTCTACATGATGTGGTCTGCCTCACAGGGTGACTGGCTGTCTACATGATGTGGTCTGCCACACAGGGTGTACTGGCTGTCTACATGATGTGGTCTGCCTCACACAGGGTGACTGGCTGTCTACATGATGTGGTCTGCCTCACACAGGGTGACTGACTGTCTACATGATGTGGTCTGCCTCACACAGGGTGACTGGCTGTCTACATGATGTGGTCTGCCTCACAGGGTGACTGGCTGTCTACATGATGTGGTCTGCCTCACACAGGGTGACTGGCTGTCTACATGATGTGGTCTGCCTCACACAGGGTGACTGACTGTCTACATGATGTGGTCTGCCTCACACAGGGTGACTGGCTGTCTACATGATGTGGTCTGCCTCACAGGGTGACTGGCTGTCTACATGATGTGGTCTGCCTCACACAGGGTGACTGGCTGTCTACATGATGTGGTCTGCCTCACACAGGGTGACTGGCTGTCTACATGATGTGGTCTGCCTCACAGGGTGACTGACTGTCTACATGATGTGGTCTGCCTCTCACAGGGTGACTGGCTGTCTACATGATGTGGTCTGCCTCACAGGGTGTACTGGCTGTCTACATGATGTGGTCTGCCTCACAGGGTGACTGGCTGTCTACATGATGTGGTCTGCCTCACAGGGTGACTGGCTGTGTACATGATGTGGTCTGCCTCACACAGGGTGACTGGCTGTCTACATGATGTGGTCTGCCTCACACAGGGTGACTGCTGTCTACATGATGTGGTCTGCCTCACAGGGTGACTGGCTGTGTACATGATGTGGTCTGCCTCACACAGGGTGACTGGCTGTCTACATGATGTGGTCTGCCTCACACAGGGTGACTGGCTGTCTACATGATGTGGTCTGCCTCACACAGGGTGACTGGCTGTCTACATGATGTGGTCTGCCTCACACAGGGTGACTGGCTGTCTACATGATGTGGTCTGCCTCACAGGGTGACTGGCTGTCTACATGATGTGGTTCTGCCTCACAGGGTGACTGGCTGTCTACATGATGTGGTCTGCCTCTCACAGGGTGACTGGCTGTCTACATGATGTGGTCTGCCTCACAGGGTGACTGGCTGTGTACATGATGTGGTCTGCCTCACACAGGGTGACTGGCTGTCTACATGATGTGGTCTGCCTCACACAGGGTGTACCGGCTGTCTACATGATGTGGTCTGCCTCACACAGGGTGACTGGCTGTCTACATGATGTGGTCTGCCTCACAGGGTGACTGGCTGTCTACATGATGTGGTCTGCCTCACACAGGGTGTACCGGCTGTCTACATGATGTGGTCTGCCTCACACAGGGTGACTGGCTGTCTACATGATGTGGTCTGCCTCACAGGGTGACTGGCTGTCTACATGATGTGGTCTGCCTCACACAGGGTGTACCGGCTGTCTACATGATGTGGTCTGCCTCACACAGGGTGACTGGCTGTCTACATGATGTGGTCTGCCTCTCACAGGGTGACTGGCTGTCTACATGATGTGGTCTGCCTCACACAGGGTGACTAGCTGTCTACATGATGTGGTCTGCCTCACACAGGGTGACTGGCTGTCTACATGATGTGGTCTGCCTCACAGGGTGACTGGCTGTCTACATGATGTGGTCTGCCTCTCACAGGGTGACTGGCTGTCTACATGATGTGGTCTGCCTCTCACAGGGTGACTGGCTGTCTACATGATGTGGTCTGCCTCACACAGGGTGACTGGCTGTCTACATGATGTGGTCTGCCTCACACAGGGTGACTGGCTGTCTACATGATGTGGTCTGCCTCACACAGGGTGACTGGCTGTCTACATGATGTGGTCTGCCTCACAGGGGGACTGGCTGTCTACATGATGTGGTCTGCCTCACACAGGGTGACTGGCTGTCTACATGATGTGGTCTGCCTCACACAGGGTGACTGGCTGTCTACATGATGTGGTCTGCCTCACAGGGTGACTGGCTGTCTACATGATGTGGTCTGCCTCACACAGGGTGACTGGCTGTCTACATGATGTGGTCTGCCTCACAGGGTGACTGGCTGTCTACATGATGTGGTCTGCCTCACAGGGTGACTGGCTGTCTACATGATGTGGTCTGCCTCACAGGGTGTACTGGCTGTCTACATGATGTGGTCTGCCTCACACAGGGTGACTGACTGTCTACATGATGTGGTCTGCCTCACAGGGTGACTGGCTGTCTACATGATGTGGTCTGCCTCACACAGGGTGACTGGCTGTCTACATGATGTGGTCTGCCTCACACAGGGTGACTGACTGTCTACATGATGTGGTCTGCCTCACACAGGGGGACTGGCTGTCTACATGATGTGGTCTGCCTCACACAGGGTGACTGGCTGTCTACATGATGTGGTCTGCCTCACACAGGGTGACTAGCTGTCTACATGATGTGGTCTGCCTCACACAGGGTGACTAGCTGTCTACATGATGTGGTCTGCCTCACACAGGGTGACTGGCTGTCTACATGATGTGGTCTGCCTCACACAGGGTGACTAGCTGTCTACATGATGTGGTCTGCCTCACACAGGGTGACTAGCTGTCTACATGATGTGGTCTGCCTCACAGGGTGACCGGCTGTCTACATGATGTGGTCTGCCTCACACAGGGTGACTGACTGTCTACATGATGTGGTCTGCCTCACAGGGGGACTGGCTGTCTACATGATGTGGTCTGCCTCACACAGGGTGACTGGCTGTCTACATGATGTGGTCTGCCTCACACAGGGTGACTGGCTGTCTACATGATGTGGTCTGCCTCACAGGGTGACTGGCTGTCTACATGATGTGGTCTGCCTCACAGGGTGACTGGCTGTCTACATGATGTGGTCTGCCTCTCACAGGGTGACTGGCTGTCTACATGATGTGGTCTGCCTCACACAGGGTGACTGGCTGTCTACATGATGTGGTCTGCCTCACACAGGGTGACTGACTGTCTACATGATGTGGTCTGCCTCACACAGGGTGACTGGCTGTCTACATGATGTGGTCTGCCTCTCACAGGGTGACTGACTGTCTACATGATGTGGTCTGCCTCACAGGGGGACTGGCTGTCTACATGATGTGGTCTGCCTCACAGGGTGACTGGCTGTCTACATGATGTGGTCTGCCTCACACAGGGTGACTGGCTGTCTACATGATGTGGTCTGCCTCACACAGGGTGACTGGCTGTCTACATGATGTGGTCTGCCTCACAGGGTGACTGGCTGTCTACATGATGTGGTCTGCCTCACAGGGTGACTGGCTGTCTACATGATGTGGTCTGCCTCTCACAGGGTGACTGGCTGTCTACATGATGTGGTCTGCCTCACACAGGGTGACTGGCTGTCTACATGATGTGGTCTGCCTCACACAGGGTGACTGACTGTCTACATGATGTGGTCTGCCTCACACAGGGTGACTTGGCTGTCTACATGATGTGGTCTGCCTCTCACAGGGTGACTGGCTGTCTACATGATGTGGTCTGCCTCACACAGGGTGACTGGCTGTCTACATGATGTGGTCTGCCTCACACAGGGTGACTGACTGTCTACATGATGTGTCTGCCCTCACACAGGGTGACTGGACTGTCTACATGATGTGGTCTGCCTCACAGAGGGTGACTGGCTGTCTACATGATGTGGTCTGCCTCACAGCAGGGTGACTGGCTGTCTACATGATGTGGTCTGCCTCACACAGGGTGACTGGCTGTCTACATGATGTGGTCTGCCTCACACAGGGTGACTGGCTGTCTACATGATGTGGTCTGCCTCACACAGGGTGACTGGCTGTCTACATGATGTGGTCTGCCTCACACAGGGTGACTGGCTGTCTACATGATGTGGTCTGCCTCACACAGGGTGACTGGCTGTCTACATGATGTGGTCTGCCTCCACAGGGTGACTGGCTGTCTACATGATGTGGTCTGCCTCACAGGGTGACTGGCTGTCTACATGATGTGGTCTGCCTCACAGGGTGACTGGCTGTCTACATGATGTGGTCTGCCTCACAGGGTGACTGGCTGTCTACATGATGTGGTCTGCCTCACACAGGGTGACTGGCTGTCTACATGATGTGGTCTGCCTCACACAGGGTGACTGACTGTCTACATGATGTGGTCTGCCTCACACAGGGTGACTGGCTGTCTACATGATGTGGTCTGCCTCACACAGGGTGACTGACTGTCTACATGATGTGGTCTGCCTCACACAGGGTGACTGGCTGTCTACATGATGTGGTCTGCCTCACACAGGGTGACTAGCTGTCTACATGATGTGGTCTGCCTCACGCAGGGTGACTGGCTGTCTACATGATGTGGTCTGCCTCACACAGGGTGACTGGCTGTCTACATGATGTGGTCTGCCTCACACAGGGTGACTGGCTGTCTACATGATGTGGTCTGCCTCACACAGGGTGACTGGCTGTCTACATGATGTGGTCTGCCTCACACAGGGTGACTGGCTGTCTACATGATGTGGTCTGCCTCACAGGGTGACTGGCTGTCTACATGATGTGGTCTGCCTCACAGGGTGACTGGCTGTCTACATGATGTGGTCTGCCTCACAGGGTGACTGGCTGTCTACATGATGTGGTCTGCCTCACACAGGGTGACTGGCTGTCTACATGATGTGGTCTTTCTCACAGGGTGACTGGCTGTCTACATGATGTGGTCTGCCTCTCACAGGGTGACTGGCTGTCTACATGATGTGGTCTGCCTCAGACAGGGTGACTGGCTGTCTACATGATGTGGTCTGCCTCACAGGGTGACTGGCTGTCTACATGATGTGGTCTGCCTCACAGGGTGACTGGCTGTCTACATGATGTGGTCTGCCTCACAGGGTGACTAGCTGTCTACATGATGTGGTCTGCCTCACAGGGTGACTGGCTGTCTACATGATGTGGTCTGCCGACATGGCCACTGTCATACAGATCATAAATCAAAGCCCTTGATTGGTCTCTGTGTGTCATTCAAGCTCGGGATAACCTCAGCTCAGGTGAGCTAAAGGACTCTGAGTGTTTAGATAGTTAACTTAGTCTAAGTTCTCAGTGGGTCTCAAACGGTTTGGTCACCATTTATGTAAACACATATTTCCATTTGAGAGGATAGTGATTAGTAAAATATGCATGAATAAAAAATAAAAAGTTAACAAGGTGAAAAAAGGTAAGATACACTTTTAAAACTTGTTGAGAGCTAAAACTAGTCTTTGCTGCTGCCTCAAAGAGGAGCAGGGGGAGAGGAGGGAGACAGGAGAGGCTGATTCAGGAGCACGGACACACTCACAACTATAAATGAACCAAAAATAAATAAATAAACAAGTTTCAGTGTTTTTTTCATATTGGAAATTAGATGTTATTGGTTATGGCCATGATTTTATGATTATTGAAATGTATACAGTTCTGTTTCATATAGGTGTTCCCATAGATCAGGGGTATTCAACTAAAATTCAACGAGGTCCAGTTAGAGAAAATGTCCCCATGCAAAGGTCCGGAACTTCAAAATGTCTAAGTTGCTTTATGAATTAGTGTGATATATATTGAAGTGACCTGTAGCTTTATCAACGTCTGCATGTAATACTGCCAATCAAATAAAGAAAGTACAATTCATAAACAATATTTATTGTCAATTAACATTGAACTATACAGATATACAGTAAATACTGTGGATATGTGTAATGTTCCTCTCAGGCTGCATTTAAAAATGCAGCCCTTAATTTTAGATGAATAAAATAAAGTGTAGCAGCAGCTTGAGTTTCCCTTTTTCTTTGTTAACCGTTTCACATCATGACTTAACAGTTTCAGACGATTATAGAACACTATCAGTCTTTACACATCATAACAATTGAACAGTTTTAAAGTTTCTCTTTCTTTCCCTCTTGTATTGCAGTCCCTCACTCACTTTTTTTAAATTCAGTGCGAGTATTGAGCTGGAGCTTGTCCTGCCAGGAGTTTGTAAATCTGGGCTGACATGGAGTCAGGGCCATTCTCATACGTAGGTGCTCATTGGTTACAGTGATGCAAACACAGGTATGGTGAAAAAAAGAGAGAACTATTCGAAGCAGAAAAAAAACAGCGTAATATACCATCTGACAAAGGCCTGTGCTATAATGCTTCAATTAACTGGCTATTCTTTATAATATACTCAGATCAATAGGAGACAGAGATGTTAAGTTATAAATAACCTCCTCTATGGGCATGGTTCCCCGGGAAGATTTTTTTTTAAATATTGAAGTTAAAAGCATCAATCTGGTGCACTTTGAGAGCAACATGAAGAGATCTATGGATACATCTCTCAACACCCATATGAAACAGAACTGTAGGCAGATTTTTCTTTTTGGATATTTTACAAATCACTCCCCTTTTAAACTCTATTCTTGTTGTTTTTAACAACTCTTTTGTTACTGTCATATAGTATTTTATACCTGTTTTTCATTTAGTCTCATTAATAACTATAATGATCATATCAAGGTGTGCCTTAACCTCACTGAGCTGAGGTTATTTGAGCCTCTCAGGAGAGAGCTCTCTTCCACCTGGTTGTAGAAAAGCTCTTTAAATTCGTTAGCATAGCTAGCTAACCAGATGCTAATAATAACAGATCGCCACTGTGCTTACAACTAAAGACACAGCCACGCAAACACTGCGGCATGTGGACGGCTCCTTATGGGTACTGCAATAATAGGGCTGGAGCGGCGTTCCGGTGCTCTCTGTCAGCACTCCTTTCAGACGAGACCTATACCACGTGAAGACACGTTACGCTCGTGTTGTGTTCAAGGAACCTGTCCTTGGCCAGGAAAAACAGGTACTCGCTTGTTTAATTATTTTTGCGGTCTAGATTTCTTCTTCTTTTTTGAAGTGAGAAGTTGTCCGTCAGTCGGACTGACGGACGGACTCCCCACCCCCAAAACGAAAACTCTTCGGTTCTCCACGAATTACACAAGTCACCCAAATCAGCGTTAAAAAAGCGGGAGGTGCCGAAAAATCCCCTATTAATGTATTGATTATAGCTCCGGGTACGTATAGGTCGGCGTCTGCCTGTTGCCGACCCCTGCATAGATCTAGTCTCTTTATTTTCCCTTCAAAGTGCACCAGATTGATGCATTTAACTCCAAATCTTACCGGGGGAGCATGCCCCCGGACCCCCCTAGAAGATTTGAGGTCCACTCCCACTTAAAATCTAAAATCACTTATGTTCCTAAATACATTTACCATTTTTAAAAAAAATAGTAACCCATGTCCATATGTTTATTTGTGGGTAGTAGATTTAAACTATAGGGCTATCACTATGGGCCCTGCCTGTACCTGTTCGCTCTGCCATCGTGAAGGGTCTGCTAACAAGCGACCAACAGAAAGGTTAATGTTAATGTTGTTGCACGTCACCTCAACCCCCCGCTATCACCACCCCCCCCAAGTATATTTCAGATCTGTGGGAAGCACTGTATGATATTAAGAAGTTCTATATAATTGTCATTATGTTCATATCCAGACACAGAAGTGGTGAGGCCGTACACTCCAGTGGACCAGAGCCTGGCAGCAGCTTCACACAACTCCTCGCAGGAATCCGACCTCTACCTCATGATCAAAGTGTATCCTGACGGAGTGTTCACCCCACATCTCAGCAGCCTGCACATCGGTGAGTAACAACCAGAGTCCCTGTGGGTCATGTAAGGAAAGGGAGAAGGAAGAGGATTGTGTGGGAGAGAGGCTGAGGGTCAGATGTATGTAAATGAATGTGCAGGTGAGGGTGTAGCTCAGGAGCTACAGTTGGTTTGACCAATCAGAAGAATGGTGGTTTGATCCCCTGTGCTGAAGATACTGAAACCCAAAGTGCTTCCAAAGGCACGACCATTACAACATCACAAGGTTTGAACCAGTGTTTGTGTGATGAGGCAACAGTTAGCACAGTGCTGTTGTTCAGGCTTACTTGGTGGGATGCTAGCAAGAGTTAGCCTACTTATAGTGTATGTATGGGTTGTTTAGAAGATATCCCGAGGATAAATTCAGTTGTTTACTTTGTTATTATATCTAGTACAATACACACACCAAGTTTTTTTCAGGCAGAAGGAAGCAGTTTGGGGTTCAGTGCCTTGCTCGAGACACCTCTGCAGTGCAAAGGAGTTACTGGCACCTCTCCAGCTACCAGCCCACACAATTTAATTAGGTGGGAAACTAGCAACCCAGTATAGATTTGACTATTTAAGAAACATTTTTATTGTATAAAAACCTATTGAGCCTACTATTGCTTATCCAGTTAAGCCCTGAGCCTGTTTTTCAGGTTTCAGGCTCGAAAATGCCACTAACACAACAAATGATATATCTTCACTTCTAAAAGGGGTAAATTAATTAAAAAAAATTCTCAAAGCAAGGTTACATCTGTGAGTTGGATGTAGAAGTGTCAGAATCAATATAGATGTTTTTTATTTTAAAGTAAATTCAGATGGAACATAGTAAAAACATGTCAATTCTAATGTCCAAAAAAAACCTTTACTTATAGTGAAAACCACCCTTGCATGATGGGTTAGTAGACTAAAAGCTTTAGGAATCCAAACTATAACATATAATAAGTACCCTGTATCAAGATTGATGCAAAACAAGTGAAATGTGACCTTTTTAGAGAGATTTAGAAAAATAAAGTCTAAGCGGACTCACCTCTGGGTAATTTGGGAACCATCGGTTCCATTTGAACTTTTTCACTGTAAAAATCATTTTATTACTTTTAATTATCACTATAGGTATTCATTCCATCCAAATACAACTGTTGTGAAATAAAATAAAATAAAACATAGGCCTACTCTTACAGTGAGCCTCTGAATTAGCCCCGAGCGAAAAATGCGAACCTATTACTGCACCGAAAATCACTCCTCGCTCCCTTATTACTTATCCTAGCTGCACATCCAACACATTGTTTATGATCGCAAGGAGACACAGAATCTAACGGTGCCCACCTGAACAGCCCAACACTGAAAGATACAAACTCACGACGTTATCAACAAAAACGTACATCAAAACAAATGGCGCTAGCGCTAATGCGCTAGGCTAACAATGACTTACCTTCCTCGTTGTCTGGTCTAAACTGGTCTTCAATGGCATTACAACGATAAAAACGATGATGTAGTTAATCCATAGATTAATATCCAATGGGGCTGTGTCCCCTTTGAAATGTTCTGATAATCTATAAGCAATAAAACTGCAATTCCGTTATCTGCTGTCCGCTCTGTGCTCCGTGTGCTCTGGGTCCTGCTGCAATTCCTGCTTCGTTACGTTGTAAACAATAAATGAAGTCGGCTGCGTAATGTACTTAAGCTGGCTGGCATTCTTTATACTTTACGCAGGACCATATCTCTGGAACCCATTGGTCGATTCGTGTGATTTACACCTTTTTCTTAACCATCAGAACCAATAGAATCGATGGGCAGTTCCCAAATCTACGTAAACATTACCATAGCGGACGTAATAGAGAAGCAAACGAAGCATATCTGAAAGTGCAAGCCTGGACGGCAATACCTTATACCGAGTATATTGCCATAAATATGATGATTGATTATCAGTAAAAAATTATAAGTGACTCAAAGACATTGGATTAACCTTGAGATGCGTTTTTATTCCGTTGAACACAACTTTTGATCACAAATCAAAAAAGGTAAGACGTAATTATTGTAATATTTTTGGAACCGGATGTTGTTTACTTTCTCTTTTCTGGCTGATAGCTCCAGGAATTCGAGGTCTTACAGTGATGACATTAAATGTGTGGAATCTGTGGAGTCTCAGCTTTAAATCGTATATCTTGTTTGTGCAGTTAAGATACGGGCATTTCTACCGTGTGTTGTGTGTAAAAAAAGCGTTAGCATTAGTTAGCATTGTTTCGCTCAATGCTAATTCAAAGGCTTGGTATTACTCTTGTGTTTTTTTTAGCTAACAATTGTTCTTATTGTCAGTTAGCGGAGTTTCTTACCTTTAAAAGGGTATGAAACATTAATAGTTTCATAAATGTTAAGAAGCCCTGAGACATGTGAGAGAAAAAAAACTGTGGGAGGGGTCCACTGGGGGGACCTTCGGGCTTAACTGGTTATCTGAAAGTTTCCACTTGGCAAGTTCTTCTTTACAATCCGGAGTAAAGTACCACAACACTTTTGCCCAGTACATTCTCCAGGTACTGCACAGTGGTTCTAAAACAGAATTTAAATTAGATATTAATATAATGCTAATTACTCATTAACAAGATGAATGCAGGAGCAGGCTAACTGCTGGTATGAAACAATGCATTTGATTTCAAGTTGAAATTATCCCCACATTGCAATACCCTATGTTGGTTGTTTATTAATGTTTGTTGTTTTTTCCTTAGGAATGTTCTTTAAATCTCTTGTTTTGAGTTCATATATCATACTAATTCAGTGCCAGCTCTCAGGTTTCAGGTGGATATGATATGAAACACAAAATCCTTTTAAAAACCAACCTGTCTCTCCCCAACATCCTCCTCTATGAAACCTTCCAGTCCGGTTTCAGACCAGCTCACAGCACTGAAACAGCTCTGGTCAGGGTTCTAAATGACCTGCTGATGGCGGCTGACTCTGGTTCCCCAAGCCTACTCATCTTGCTGGACTTAAGTGCAGCATTTGACCCTGTTGACCATCGCATCATGTGTCGCGACTCCAGGAGGTGGGAATCGCTGGCAAGGCTCTGGACTTTTTCCACTCGTACTTACCTCACAGGAAGACAGGAATATGTCCGTCTTGGAAAAAGCACCTCCGACACACACTGTGTCACCTCTGGTGTACCCCAAGGGTCAGTCCTTGGGCCACTGCTCTTTTGAATTTACATGTTGCCCCTGGGACAAATACTGAGGAGCCATAACATCAGCTTCCACACATATGCCCATGACACACAGATGTATTTCCTAACTGCCCCGGATAAACATCTGGCACTTCAAATGTCTCATGATGCCTGGAACACATACACCACTGGATGAGCAACAACTCCCTCCAACTGAATAGCAGCAAATCAGAGGCCATTCTGATTGGAACACCACATCAAACACAAACAACTGATATCCCTCATATCAGCATCAATGGCCACTCCATTCCCCTCTCCCCACTTGTAACGAGCCTAGGTGTGAAACTGGACTCATCCCTTTCATTCCAAGCACACATAAAGACGGTCTGCCAAGCCTCATACTACCACCTGAGAAACATCTCCAAAATGCGACACTCCCTCACCAAACTGGATGCAGAACAACTGGTCCATGCCTTCATCACCTCCCGCATTGACTACTGCAATTCTCTGCTTGCAGGCATTCCAACAAAAACCACTCAGAGACTACGATATGTACAAAACTGTGCCGCCCGGATACTCACAAAAACACGCAAATCGGAGCACATCACCCCCATCCTTCACTCACTCCACTGGCTCCCTGTAACACACCGGATCAACTACAAAGTCCTCATAATGGTCTTCAACGCCATCAACCACACTGGCCCCACCTACCTACAGGAACTGCTAACCAGAAAACATTCCCATACCTCAGGTCAGACAGCTCCAATCTCCTGGCTGTTCCGCGGACAAAACTGGTCACCATGGGAAACCGTGCTTTCTCCTCCCTGGGTCCACGTCTGTGGAATCTGCTTCCAGAGAACATAAGGACCTCGGCATCACTCTCAGTTTTTAGGAAATGCCTCAAGACCCACCTGTTCCGCACCGCATTTTACTGACCGTCCTTTATTTTATTTATTTTTTTTTAAAACCTTTTATGCTCTTAACCTTTTTATTTTAATTTTTTATATTACCATATTTTATTCAATATGCTCCTTTTTAGATATATTTTTATTTTATTATTTTCTCCTTATAGCTTTGTGAAGCACTTTGAGATGACGTTGTCTTTAAAGTGTGCTATATAAATAAAATGTATTATTATTATTATTATTAAAACCAGGAAAAGCGCTTTATAAATGTAATGTATTATTATTATTATTATTATTGAATAGGCCCGGTCTAAACAGCTATTCTTCTTCTGTTGTAACTACAGTGATGTTGCATTGAGCGTGGATGAACCCACACAACAGTGCTGTACCTGAACACATCCTGTGTCAGTACTCCACTGAAGGTACACGCTGCTGCTAATGTGTGCTACTTTTGACTATGCAGCCTGGGTAGACCTTGTAGTGTTCTTATCAATGTTACTCTTTGCCTTCTCATCGTGAACACCTGAATGCAGCTTTAGCTTAGGGCAGGACAGCTGTCGCAGAAACACTCTTAGTTAAATCTCTTCTCATTTGCACCGCACAGATAGATCTGACCCTAGAACATGGCTGAGTTTCTATTTAAGTTGTCATAAACACACTTCCTGCTCTGCTGCCTTCAAGCTTTTTTTAAATCCTAAAGCATCATAACAGCTCTCCACTGTGCAGTCCCTCACTGCAGTGACTGATCGTAGAAGTGTTCCCGACCTCTTGTCTGTTGTTGCTCTCTAGGTGACTGTGTATCCATCAGTGGTCCAGAGGGGACCTTCAGTCTCCGCCCCCTTCATGATGTCACACACCTCTACCTATTAGCAGCAGGCACAGGGTTCACACCAATGGCTCGCCTCATCCAGCAGGCCCTGCAGGACACCGACACCATGAGGTGGGAACTCCCCGGACCTGCTGCCCTTTATTTAGTTCCCAAATTCATATTTTTAGATCTTTTTGTTGTTATTTCTTAGGCTTTGTGTATGATTGGTTATGTTTTTTGATGTTGTGCTGTCTTTGCAAAAAGCTCATTCGAATTGCATCCCCTTTCTTTTATTAATAGTTATTTTAGTGTCATGGGTTTAAATGTTTTAAATTGAAATTGGGGAAATATGTCTGTTGTGAATGAATTAAAGTGAGATTTATAGTGTAGACTATAACTAACTGCAACACATGAAGCACTCAGACCACCTGATTATAACTCCATGGCCTTGCCTGACACTCATCTTTGTTTGTGTTTCCTCAGAAAAACCAAGCTGCTCTGTTTTAACCGGCGTGAGGAGGACATCCTGTGGCGCTGTGAGCTGGATGACCTGGCTGCTAACACTGACAGGTACTGACTGTTTTAGATCTGAACAAATGACTAGAAAGATACTTCTTAGAAGGAAGATGAAGAGACGATTCACAGGAGGGAAAATTCAAATGTTTGTTCTACCTTAAAGCCCTCTCTGTGGATTTGAATCAGAAACGGGTTCTGTTTCGAAGCTTTCTGGGATAACCTTCTTCAACAGCTGCAGTGGTCTATTATTCAAATACGTTTGGCAGCTGCAGTCTGTGCAATTTGGTCAGTGCTCTACAATGAAATAAATGATGTGCTGCCTGGTGCACAAACACATGCTAAATGTATTGTACTTGTTATGGACCTTGGCAACAGAGAAAGACTTGGTTTAGTATAACAATATGTTTCTCAACACATGTGTAATAAGGTAGAAGTGTGAGATGCCGATGATTTCCATCTTTAAACATGATTGTGCTACATCTATACCTCAGTTTGTGTGTGTACACCTTCAGAATGTGTGTGTTTGTGTGTCAGGTTTCAGGTGGAGTACGTGCTCTCTGATCCCTGTGACAGTTGGAGCGGCAGGACGGGTCGGGTGGAGGAGTCCATGCTGGAGGAGTTCCTTACCAGGCCGGAGGGCTCCAAATGCTACGTGTGTGTGTGTGGCCCCACTGCCTTCACAGAGATAACAATAGGGTGTGTATTATTAAGTCAGATGGAGTCAAACACATGCACAATTCATTATAACCTGATCAGACAGGATGTCATTGTATTTGGACATTGCACAGGAAGTTTGTGCACACAGCTAGGCTGTGGTGCACACTGTAAGTCAAACCTGATGCTGCTCCATGTCCAGTTGCTGCCAGTTGAATTCATGCATTTAACAAATCAGGTGTTCACCTAATGCATTTCAAAAACATAAAGTGCTTCTTCCTATAATATATTGAACTTTATTTAAAATGTATTATGCCATTGTAATCCCCATTATTTTTCAAATGTTACAGTACCTTTTCTGTATCCTGATTAATTAATCTCGTTACATGTCATCAGTTATTCCTCAAGCCTGGTTGCAACTACAAACCGTTGGTATTATTTTAACCCATGTAGGTTTTATATTTGTAAGACTTTTCTGAGAGTCAATTTCATGGGCACCTTCCCTGTGTAAACTCACAGCACAACATACAAGGTTTATACATTGTTATCATTACTATAGGAATGATGGCAGTGATACTCAGCCCTGAGGTCACCTCTTCTCTCTCCCTCTTGTGTGTTGGTGTTTCAGCTTGTTGAAGCAGCAGGGCTTCAGTGAAGAGGAGCTGCACGCCTTCCAGGGCTGAAGAGCCTCCACACACCCCCACCCTGTGTGTGAGAGAGCATCACAGAGCTGACTTGAATTGTAAAAACATTTCTATGCACAAGGACCTGATGACGCTGACAGCAGGAAACGCCTCCAGGCTCTGATGGGCGTCATGAATATCACAAACTCAAGTACAGTGAGATTCTTCTGAGGGTGGACATTTCGCTCAGTGTTCAGGAAAACTATGAGTTGAAACATTGTAAAGATGTGTAGAATAAAAAGTCACATATACTGAGACAGAGGAATGAATGAAAGGGATGTGTATATGCAATATGATATGTATGTATTGTACTGTCTCAGTTCCATGTACGCAGTTGCAGTGGAGGTGAAACCACTGAAATAAAATGCATTAAGTTGTTTAAAGGTTAGTCTCCCTTCATTGAGAATGGGGCATTTTACAATATTACTTCTGATCGGGGTATTGATCCATGCAAGTTTCACTTTGAGTCATCAAGTTCTTTCTGAGTTAATTTGTTTTTCCTTAAAGAGTAATAAGTACACACAGGCTAAAACCTGCTGCTGCTGCCTTACTTACATTACGCCTTGTCACTTTGCTGAAGCACTGATGTAACACTGTTACGTCACTAATCATGTACTAAATATGATAATAACAGATGTTCTGCTTCATGTGACACGTAACATTAGCATAAAGCTAACTCTGGTACAGCTAAGATGTGAGATTTTGACTTCAGCAAAACATATGGTTATGTCTCCACTGCACCTCCCAAGAAACACATGCAAGTCCCTCTTGAGGAGGGCTGAAGTCCACATTCATTAAAGATTGCTCCATCAAAGAAAGGCACAAACTGTGGAATGAGTGTGAACTTTCTAACACGATAAATTAGTCATCTTTTATTGACAGTGGTTCAACAAAATGACTGAAGCCCATTCAAGCCCAATGAAAGTACGTGTGGACCGTCTGGTTGTCCTCATCCCTTGTGGACTGATGTTGTATTATTTGCTTGTTTGTGCCACAGTTTTACATTTTCTCTGCATAAAACAACACGGCTCATTGATTTCAAGATGTTTAGTTGTATGGAAATAAAATGTGATCCTTAATCTTTCTACAGTATGTAGGCGTATGCAGTGGGTATCACTGAAACCCCTCCAGTACCCCTAGGTACTAGTCGATGTTCCAAATTCACTTATTGCTGACACTCAGGGTGCATTCACACCTAATAGTCCGCTCTCTGGTGCGCACCAGACCACAGTTTGTTACATTGTTTCATTTTTCAGAAGGTTCGGTTTGTGTTCACACGGGCAAAACTCAAACGGACTATAAACTTTAAACACAAGTCATGTGCACGGAAATGCTGTTCAACCATTGGTCAGACATTAAGGGGGTAAAAACGCAAATCCCGGCAATTTCTACCGGAGCCTCCGCCATGGAGCATCTGCACTTTCAGCAGGTTATTCTTATGCTGCTGTTAATCTGGAGATCAACAGACACTAGCGGCACGCGCATATGATTATATAATCAGACAACGTCCGTTAAAAAACATTATAACACATATAATGAGAGACGTTCTGCAGTAAGGAGGGCGTTTCACCGACGACGGGTGTTCTTACTTTTATGTAGTTGACGGTGCATTTTTACTTTACACGACACTGTTCAACACTTAATTCTGCTTCACTCTTTAAATTAACAACCGCAGATGTCTTGAAAGACTCTTTCGCTAAAGATTTTGAAGACATCCGTGTTCTTGTGACACGTAAATACTACGCTTCCTATGTTTTGGTGCGGACTGCGTTCACACCAGCAATGAACCGCTCCAGAGTTCGCAAGCAAACGTTCCGAGACCACCTATTTTAGCGGACCAGAGTCCGGTTGTTTAGTTCACTTAAGAGGTCTCGGACTGCGTTCACACCGACCCAAATGAACCGCACCAAGCGGCTAAACGCACCAGGGTTCGATTCAACCGGACTATACAAGGCAGGTGTGAATGCACCCTAAGGGTCTGAGGGTTTATATATAATCATATACATTCAGAGTAACACTATTAGCATACAATAAACTCCTAAATAGTCAAAAAGCACACTATGAGGAGTTACAATATATACTTTAAGAGTTACATTTTGAAATAATATTAACAGTAGCAAATAAATCCACACAATGTTAGTAAAGAATGTAGTAGGCCCTACCCATGTACAACGAATGTGCAACAATACGCCAGAAAGAGATGTATGTGTGATGGACGGTTCTTTGTATCCATGAAGCCAGTACATTGGAGTATGTTTTCCAGACATTCTCATTCCAGTATTCAAACATCAACTTTGTTTCATACTGTCGACACCTTCCAGTATATCATGCATGATGTCACACAGGTCTTTAGATTCATTCATCTCATCCAAGTCCATGTCGGAAGCATCTTCGTGGGAACTCTGTGCTGTTGGGTTATTAACATTGCCTCTAGGGCCGATACTAATGTTGCTATGACAACTGTTTAGATGCTTTGTGAACACTTCAAAACTTCTGATCTGTAGTGAACATCCCCGCTGGGCACACACAAGATCTTTTTGACGTGAGAATCCACCAAAAGTACTTTATGTGCTGGATTACCATACTTGGTGCATGATGCGACGAACCACAAATGTAGCAACGAAACATTGTTTGTTATTCTGTGACGAGCATCCAAAGGAAAAACACCGACTTGTGGCACTCACAGTACTCCATGGACTGTTCATTACTTTCGCTCTGTAATCCTTCACTTTTTGAACTTTCCTTTGTGAATTCCACATCCGTACAGAGTTGTCTGAAGGAATGTGTCCATGTTCCTCAAAGGGTTCTCATAACTTACACCCAAAACGAAGTGCAGTTTGAAGAGTCCCTCAAAAGCTGCCAAGGACGCTGGCAGGATGAGCTGTTTGTCCATCACAACGTTGTCATTTCTGATGGCCTGCTTGTTGCTCCAGAACAAGAAGATATGGCAGGTGATGCAGTGGCGGTTCTAGACCAATTTGACTGGGGGGGGCACAATAAATGCAGGACGAAAAAGAGAACTAGACAGTATGAAGTAATTGCGCATAAGAAAACAATGCAATACAGTTATTAGTATTTGTTTCAGTACACTTATTTATTTCAGATAGATCTTATAGTTATTACTGTTAGCTTCAGCTTAAGTTATAGTGCAATGTTTGCACTAACACCATATTTATATAGAAATAAAGGCAATGAACAGTTACATCTCTACTTTACATAAGGGTGTCTGCACAATCTCACATTACAGCAACAAAATCCTGCGGTTTTTGGCAAACCGAGTACCAGAAAATATACATTTAAAAAAAAAAAAAAAAACGTTTCATTGTTAGGGGGGTCAGAGGTCAGTGTTAGGGGGGCACTGCCCCTCCCCCCCCTAGAACCGCCCCTGGGGTGATGTCCCTTCTGTTTGACGAGATGTTCCTCCAGGCACCTGCATGACTTCAGGAACAAATCAAATCCACTTATTGTCTTGAGTCTATGCTGCACACTTACATATGCACTGTAGACTGGAACATTCCTTGTGAAACACAACTATGGTCCAGGGCCTGTGCTGTGCTGATGTTCTGCGTTTTCTTTTTAGTCGGCTGTGCTGGAAGAATATGCAAGAGCAGCTGTCCCACTCTGTAAGATATTAAAAATACATTCACTTGTATCTTTCTATTGAAATCTAATCAACTCCATGTGAGCTCGGTGCAGTTCACCCCTCGCCCCGCTCTAACAATGATTTCATTCCCGAAAAGAAAATGCTCTTCATGTTTCTTGTGCAAACGTGGCTTAAGGACAATTTATTATACACACATACATATTTACTCTACTAGTGAATTCATTCCTGCATTTTATTTCGTTATTAGTATGAATGCTGCGTGTCTCTGTTGTTGTATGTTGTCTATTCCGAATGTTTTTGATGGCACCTTGAAGGGTGTACCTTTTGTCTTTTGTCATCCCTGGATTTATCTTCCTATTACACACACATGCATTTCCAAGCATTTGGACTACCTATGTTGTAAATGTATTATCTTTTCAATTTACACACAATGTCCATTGCACGTCTGTCCATCCTGGGAGAGGGATCCCTCCTCTGACCTTGTAGATAAAGCAGGCATCCTTTATTCATGTTATTTTTAATACAGATAAGATCTCGTTAACACATTCAGCAAAAGTCCCCATGACTCTGATGTACTTATTTGTTCAAAAATGCAAATCAACAAGTTTTGAAGCAGCTGTCCTGAAAGTTAGCTCTGTGGTGCTTAGAATCATTTCCCACAGGCACACTAGGGATTTGTAAAACTACTCTCCTGGTATTCTTGCCATCTTATCAATTCCAATGTCAGTAAGAAAGTTGATCTCAAACCCCATCAAAATAAGCTGTGCAATGACGTTTCCTTTTCAAAACAACTGCATGAACAGATCAATGCACGTCCTACACTGAACTGGTGACTGAATCATCAGCTCTGAGCAACTGTCCGCTGTTTAAACATTTAGCACATGAAATTATGAAAATTGCAACACTTGATGCAGCGACCGGTAGCTCCAATTCACTTTGTGATCGTTTTGATTAAATTGCTCGTCTTTTCTTGCTTCTTTTTCCTGGAGCACATTTGGCATACAACATGATACAGGTATGAACATCGGAGAAGGCAGAGTAGGGATTGGAATGCGTGCCCATGTGTGCTAAGCTCTGCCCACAGATATTTCTCTCTAAATTCTTTCTGTTGCAAATAAAAAAATGCACTTCAGGAATCCACTCTTCAGCTGCTCTGTTCTGTCAATGTGTTTCTTGTGTAGCACAATGCACTTAACTACAACTGAATGTTGCATTTTGACAATGAATGATCACTGAGTCCTTCCATCATTATTCGTCAGTCTTGTCACAGGTAGTTGTGACTGAAGAACAGTGTCTGTGTGCATGGACCTCAGCTCCATCAGCTGTGCTTCTTGACCTCCTGTGGTGAGAGTGTGTGAGGCGTGGATCCATGCAGCAGCAGCAGGCCACACAGAGTCAGAGAGATCCCCACCCACCAGAGAGCTGCATGACTCTCTCCAAAGATCAGCCTCCCCAGGAAGGCCTGGACACAGACAGAAGACACTCGCTGGGAAACACAGACACAAGAGACTGGACACCTTCAGAATCATTTGCTGCCAAGTTCTTTTCTTTTCAAATGATCATTGCTTTTGAAAATGCATCATGGGTAATACTAACTGAGGAGATGAAGTTGGACGCAGTGGTGGTGACCGTGGCCCTGGCTGAAGAGGAGCAGTGTCTGAGAGCCTTGGAGAAGAAGGCCCACATGACAGCGTTACAGGAGAGCAGCAGGCCGGCACACAGCAGCCGCAGAGGGAGCAGCAGCTGCACACAGGAGGAGAGAGGACAACTCTTCTCTGTTCACTTGGGTTCACATCTGGCTCCTTACCGTTTTAAGTGGCACCATACTTTGATAGAAATTCCAGCACCACTTGCACTATTAGCCCACAACAGTTCCAGTTAGTTATTAAACACATAAAAGGCATTACTTGTTCACTTCACTGATGAGTGTTCATTGAACTGCATGCTACAAATGAAACATCACAGGTTATTCTTGCTCCTTTCAGTTCAGCAACACTTAGTTATGCCAGCAGGGCGAATGTAAGAGCATAGAGGCTCTACACCCAATAGCTTTAAACCGTGTAGAGACTTGCATGATTGTTACATTGTGTGTGTGTGCGCGTGTGTGTGCGTGTGTGTACCATTGTGGCCTGACTCATTATTTGAGAGCAACTGTTTGTGGCCAAATCTGTATGTGCTTTCGCTGATGTAGCAGAATAAATCAATAGTAGGAAAATAGAGTTGCAGCATATAGTTAAAAGTAACTTTTACCATTACTGTTAAGAAAAGGTCTATTTATTTTAATCTAATATGTTTTGGACATTTTACTCTAACTTCTTAGAGTAAATAACTAACTAACTTCTAATTATATTTATTTTAATTGCACAACAACTTCTAATAACACATTTCTTATGTATATTACAAATATATCATTCATTTATTTCATTCTAAATACAGCAATTGTCACAAAACCGAATTTTCCCGGGATAAATACATTGTGTGATTGATTGATAGATGATTGTGATTGTCCTCCTATTCAATATGTTACACTTACAGTAAAGACTCTACAATGCAAAGGAACTTTATTGGCACGGCCATATCAAAAGCATAGTATTGCCAAAGCATGTTGTACAAGATGTTACAACACAATACAAGTAGAAAAGATTGAACACTGAACAACTTCACTCGTTTAGACTCACTAGATTCTACACAGTACCATGTCCCAAACTAAGTGAAAATGACCCTCGAGTTATATGCATGTATTTCTTCTAACATTTCCGGAAAGTATTAAAGACCCAGAGTTGTGTTGAAGCGGTCCTCCTCACCCAATCGCAGGCTGCAGTCTCTCCGGGTATGTGAGTCCAGCTGAGCCCGGACACGCACATCCCTCTCAGGTGCTCGGCACCGAGGGACAGCTTGGCGGACAGAGAGGCAGTGGCTGCCAAAAAGCCGGCAAATACCGCGTAAAAAGATCCTGAAATCATATCTGACTGACTGCGGCAGGAGTCCATGGCCAGCTTCAGACTCTTTATAGAGGAGACAGCCCACTGACAGTCAACTTCCTGTGTCACGTCGTGTCACTCCGGTGGGAGGCAGCAGTGCACTCAAATGTGGCTTGTCTGCGGAGAAATAAGTAGAAGAAGAAAAGGTCGCCCAATTGCAGTAGCTCCTGAGAGCACGTGACTTGCAGCGGCCCATCTTAATGACGTACTCAGGATTTTGGTGAAACCGTAGTGTATTTAGATTTAGGCCTGCAAACATTTGTTGTCTTTCGATCGTATTAACTTATTTGCAATGAACAAAAGCAAGGCCAGTGGCGTGACGTGGGTGAAACCCGCGGAGCCGTCCTTTCTGAAGAAGTTTAAGAAGGATGTTGGTTATAAAGAAGGACCGAGTGTTGAAACCAAGGTGAATATGTAAATAACGTGGGGGTTTGTATTCCTGTATTTACGTTTAAGCTAGCAACACAAAGCCTGCACACCGCTAACACATTTTAGTGAAATAATAGCTTTCTTTTGACCAGAATAGTGTTTGTATTGGGTCTCAGTGACAGTCTGTTGATTGAATCATTGTCTGTCATTTTAACAAAACACGTTCACTTTGATTCGGAACACCGCTTTGCCTGGAAAGATATGAACGAAACATTTCACACGGGTTTAGTTCTCTCATTAGATACATGTCTGTGTTTTATCTTCCTCTCAGTTGCAGACCATGCCAGTCCTGGATGATGACAGCGGCAGTGACCGGGAGGACGAGCTCCCTCAGGTGGTGGTTCTGAAGGGGGGGGACCTGAGCGCAGAGGACGTGAAGAAGATCAAGGACGAGCTGCGTCCTGCAGGTAACACCAGCAAGGGTTTCTTTGTTGTTCTGGACAGAAACGGAACGATGTAGTCCAGTTCCATGTTTTATTGACATTTCTGTCGATAGGCTCCAAGTGTTGTATTTTGCCAAGGCATCAGCAGGGACCTACCACTGACTGTTTTGATGAATCACATGCATCCGTCCTGTCCACAGATGACGATGCAGCTCCTCCTGATGGTAAAATCCTCTTCAAGAAACCAGCCAAGCGCTCCTCCTCAGACAAATTCCAGGGCATCAAGGCCAGCTCCAGCAAGAAGAAGAAGAAGAAGAGTGATGAAGAAGAGGAGGAGGAGGAGGGGGAGGAAGTGAAGAAAGAGGTGAAGTCTGGAAAGAAAGTAAAAAATAACAGCCTTCTATCATTTGGAGGGGAGGAAGAGGAAGAGGGAGAGGAAGAGGAGAACTAACTTGTATTGATGAAAGAGTGTCATGAAGCCATGTGACAGAAATCATCATCAAGGGGACATTTGAATGTGTATGGGTGACTTGTTCGTTATATTGATGATTTGGAACAGGGGCTACTTGCCCTGGAGTTCCCCAACAGTGCAGCCTGTCCATGTGTAGTTGTTTGAAGCACAGAGCTAGTATGTTTCCATGTCTAAGCCCACTGACTACAAACAGTCTATACTTGATATTACTGACGACAGTTTGATTCATTTCAGTACACTTTAAATAGATTAACTTTAAATAACCATTCCATCCGAATGAGCATCTTGATTCAGCCGACACAATGCTGACAGACTTTGCCAAGTAGAGTTCACCTTTTGATTATTGACCTACCTTAAACAAGTTTCAGGTTTCCGTGATTTGTAAATCTAAAGCCCATTAAGGCATTTTAAAAGTTCTGAATCCTTGGAAGTTTATTTGAATACTGAAATGAATGGACACCCATTTAAAAAGAGACCGATGGTTCACAGACATGTAGGCTACTTTTCATGGCATATCACCAGTGTTGTTGTTCATCAAACATCAGCAGTAGGTGCTAAAGCTGTGCTTCTGTTTGAAGGTGCTCCTCAGAACAGCTGCTTCCGTTTCATGCAAACAAGTCTGATAGATGGAAATCAAGCAACACCACTTTCAAAAACCAGGAGGTTGATTGTTAGATTTCATGCTAATTTTACACGGAACAATAGTCAATCCCAAGAGTGAACATTTTGAATAAATAATTGACACATTTTTGTCATTGTTGAGGTTGAATGCAAACTGACAAACCTTTGATAACCTGTTCTTAAAGAAATCTATTCCACCTCAAAAGAACCTCCTGAAACCAGGTCATCCCCCTCGTCCCAGTATCTCCACCTTCTACTGGAGTCGGAACATTTCAAACTGCTTGTCGTGTGACGGTGTAACACCTGCTTCTTTTACATATGATCTTTTTGTTGATGTTTTTCATCCTCTGCTGTGTATTTGTATGTCCAAGTGTTTAAGGCATGGAAAATAATTCATTGTAGAATTGTTCATACATTTATGTATTGAACATATTCTAGCTTCGACAAAGGAGCTGGAACAGTCAAATCATGCATTCTTGTCAATGCAATTGTATGTTTTTTTAAAGTGTTTGTTTTATTGTGTGCATTTTTATGAAAATGGTGGCAGTAACATTTGAAATATAAAAACATCCTGTTTTGTACGCTCATTGTTTTCAGTGTGTGAAGGTCACAGATGCACTGTGGAAGTGGTGTGTTCACTTAACGAAGAGCAGAAGATGACAGCATTGTTAATGTTCTGAAAGCTAAAGAAGCATTAACATGGTTCACAATGTGCCTTCATCCTTTCTAAATGTTTACTGTAGAAAGAAAACTCAGTGTACATGTGAGAGATATGCAGTTTAGTATCAGGGTGTCCGCGGGGTCTTAAGTATTAAAAGTTGATCAATCAATTTAGCAAAAATTAAGGCTATTAAAAAAAAGTATTAAACGGCATTTTCCAAGGTGTTACATTTTGTAGCTTGTTTTCAATAAGTATATAAATGGTCCAAAGAGGTTGTATTCTACAGTCTGCCTGAATGTAATCATGGCGTATGTGTGTAGTGTGATTCTGTGTAGTTTATTGATGGCATCCCGTTGGGTTTGACGTCATCTGAACAGGACATCGCACGCTCACTGCTTGATAGCGCGGAGGTCCGTTTACGCCGGTTGTTAAACAACATCGTTATGGGGAAATGCAAGTCTGCGTCCAAATGGTTGGAAGATAAGGAGGAAGGACAATCAATACTGTATATAGTCAATGTGAGGTGAAGTGTGTCACCAAGGTAACCGGTTAGAACTGAAAGTGGCGATGAGGTCTTAAAAGGAAAGGGTCTTAAAATTTTACTTCAGGATTCCTGAGTATACTGTATAACCAGGGCCGCCCCTGGCCAAGTTGGAGCCCCAAGAGACATTGTGAGATGAGGCCCCCCCTAACCGACAGGAGTGAAAACATTTTTTTTGGAAACAAAGTAGGCTACTTTGCAAATATAATTCCTGTTTATTATTATTATCAACAGTTACTTTTTTATACTGGCTATACTGAATCTGGGTGTGACCCTAGATAACAACCTGTCCTTCACTGCAAACATCGCTGCTACAACCCGCTGCTGCAGATACACGCTTTACAACATCAGGAGGATACGTCCCCAGCTGACCCAGAAAGCGACGCAGGTTCTGGTCCAGGCTCTCGTCATCTCACGCCTAGACTACTGCAACTCCCTCCTGGCTGGTCTACCTGCATGTGCCATCCGTCCTCTGCAGCTCATCCAGAATGCAGCGGCTCGTCTGGTCTTCAACCTTCCTAAATTCTCCCACACCACTCCGCTCCTCCGCTCCCTTCACTGGCTTCCGGTAACTGCTAGAATCCACTTCAAGACACTGGTACTTGCGTACCATGCTGCGAATGGATCTGGCCCTTCCTACATCCAGGACATGGTTAAACCGTACACCCCAGCGCGTGCACTACGCTCTGCATCAGCCAAACGACTCGCTGCGAAGGGGACCCAAGTTCCCATCGGCAAAAACACGTGGGTTTGCTATCCTGGCTCCAAAATGGTGGAATGAGCTCCCCATTGACATCAGGACAGCAGATAGCTTACACACCTTCCGGCGCAGACTGAAAACTCATCTCTTTCGACTCCACTTCGAGCGATAGAACTATTAACAAAGCACTTATATACTAATAAAGGACTGGCTTATCTATAGCCAGTTGAGTAGCACTTGAAATGTTTGGCTCTATGAAACCTGATGTACTTATATGATTCCGTTTTCTTCAAGGTTGTGTCTTCCTGGTCGAATGTACTTATTGTAAGTCGCTTTGGATAAAAGCGTCAGCTAAATGTAATGTAATACAGTGAGGTAAATGGTAAATGTGCATGTATGTCGTTCAGTATGCGTTTACAGGTGAATACGTCTGCATTTCCTGCCAAATACTAACCTCAAAAAGATTACAATATAATTAATGCAAATAAACTACTTCTACTAATAATAATCATAATCAATTCAATAATATAAATACTATATTATTTTTATTATAATATAGTTGTAATATAGTCAAGACAAAACATGCTTATGACATGCTCAAAAACTGATATTTCTTAAATCTGTATTCTAGTTCCCTCTGTCAGCAATGTATCAACAACTACACACACATTTCTATCAGTATTTCTCTGTGTTGTGGTTGACATGATGATGACTGTTAGGAGTTAAGGGGAGAGGCTGAGCGTCACCATGAAATGTGCAAATTGACATAAAAATTAATAAGAGGGGAAAAAATGCTCCATTTTTTTTAGGCTGTAAACTTTAACTGTTATGTAAGCCAACTAGACAGACAGTGTATCACTCTTCCTCCTGTACATTAGCAGATAAAAGGCATCACATACTTGAATGAATGTTAAATAAAGAATGCTGGAAATAACTACATCTCCATTAGCCTGTATGCTATGCAGAGACTGCCTTCTTCATGTCGTGAATTGCAGCTGATGTTTTAATATGGCAATTGGTAATTTGACTTATACAACATTCTCAAGTTGTACATTTGACTCACACAATAACCCACCTTCGAGTGATGCTCTAGTTTCTTCCCCTCTTGCTTGCTCCGGACTGAAACTGTCTTTTCACCGACATCTCTTCACCTGCACTAGTGGCCGTATCAAAGCCATGATTGGTCTGATGTCGATTCATTGCAACGGTGTCGGGTTACAGACGTGCTCCCCTTGTCACCTCTCACTCTCGCGGGGGAGGGGCGGAGAACTGCGCACAGCAGCTGAGGCCCTCTGGGCGGGGCCCCATGCAGCCTGCGTGATTGGCCTGTAGGGAGGGGCGGCCCTGTGTATAACATCACATGCATTGTGCACATTGTAATTAAGACATATTACCAAGTTATTTCAACCTCTTTATTTGAAAAGGCATGTTTCATTCTCACACCTGCATCTACATTACAATTGAAGGAAGAAACCTTGACTTAGAAAATCAAAGCTGAACAAATCCTTGCATTTCCTGACAGGACGCTGCCCAGCTTCGGTCATCTGACTCCAGCGTCCATGAAATAAATAAGCTCACTGACTAGAGCTCTGGGAATAAGAGACTTGTTTCTGTTCAGGTCAATGTGATCCTCTCCACCTGGGTTTATTGAAGACGGTGTTCTTGTGACAAAACACCACAACAGAATCAAAATCAGCTCAAGCAGGAGTCATTTGCTTCTTGTGATGTCTTCAAGAAACAAGTATTAAATCATAGGGCAAAAACCTCACTCAAATCTAAATTCATTGGTTATTCTGAGAAATGGTCAAACTGATTGCATGACAGAAATAAAGATCAAACAGTGGCCATTCAGCCAATAACAAAGAATAAGAGTGTCCACCGTCTGTGTGGAAACCTCGGAGCACTTTAGAGCCTGTTTCTCCAGATTCAGGAGGAAACGCTCAGTGTTAGTGAAGCATGTCTGAAGCGGATACTGCGCCTGGGAAGGGGGGTGGATCAAAGACAGACATGGAGGGAATGTGACAGACTGACAGTCCTGCAGACAACAGTATGGCTCGAGGAGTTGACATGAGCTCTCCATTCATAGTGTTTGAAATGCTCCTAGGCACCGATAGATTTCCAGCGGTTTGACATTTGAGTGCTTCATTCCAAATGTGTTTAATGATCACACTGGCAGGCAGGACATGAACCCCTGCTAGCATATTCTACTAGCAACACAAAGTGGTAGAGACTGAAATGATCTGTTTACACTCACATGTAGTTACTGCATATACCTTATAAACCTGCAGCCAGTGATCATTGAAAACACCATTCTAACAGACTGCACACACACACACACACACACACACACTACTGCCACGCATCTCAACATTCATGCACTCTTGTGGACATGCCATTGCTGTAGTATTGAAGGATGTAACATGCCCTGCCTACACATTGAGATGTGTTCATTTGACTGAGTCTTTGATTAATCATCATTAACCAATCAAATGTAAACCTGGGTACATGGCTGGCCTCCAGAGAGCATCTTAAAAAGGTCCGACACTGAGCTCTGTCCTGAGCTCAGTGTGTGAATGATACAGATTACAGTAACACACAGCTTTCACAATCACACACAGTTTAAAGGATTTTTCTGGTTGAGTGGATTCATAGCTTGAGAAGTCATTTCTATCATCTAAAGTAAGGTTGTATTACTTAGCTCATTGCTGAGCTCTGGGCATTACTAACAAAGGTCTGAAGGGAAAGAAACATGAGCTTTGGACTGTTAGATATTATGACGTCTTCTGTTGCTAGGAGGAGCTTCCAAAGTCTGAACAAATAATAGTTTAAAAGCAGCAAGCCTGAATTGTGGGAAATGTAAGAGCACGTGGATCTGGAGCCATATAAAGGATGTTATCTTTCCTGATGGAAACGCTGAAGACAGCGCAGCAGGACGAGGCCGTATGAGTAGTAATGGCCTTTTCATGTTGGCACATATGTGTACATGCATACTCTTATTAATAATTGGTTTGAATGAAACGCATAAAAACATACTGCTGTATATGTTCCACCACCTCAACTTTCCAAAAGCATCTGAGCACAAACTCAATCTCCGAAAGGCAAAACTCAAGAAGCAGGGTGGTGCATTTGGGTTTCTCTCCTTTGCATGAAATAGAATATCTATGAACATTTGAATACTCCATTTCCAAGAGCAAACACTTCCATTCCTGCTTGGATGGCTGGGCCTCCCTTTGAGCAGCTCTGGGTGGGGGCCGTGGGAGAACAGAGGTGTGTTTCTGCAGGCTCCCCGGAATGAGGACAGCTCTCTGTCTCATCACATTCAAGTACAAAAAGAAAAGCCAGTTAAAGGTTCCTCAGGTTAAAACCAGTGTGGGTAGAATATCCCATTTTCTGCACTTTGACCCCACTTATCAGGTCAAAGGTCAGCTGGGGGTCAACACATTCTCTCAGCTGATGGAAACATCAGGAGCCTGGGGTGACGGTGTTCCTCATTCATCTTGTTGGTGGATTACTGTTGCTGCTTGTTTTTGTTGAAAGTTTGGTTTTAGATGTTCCTCCTCTCAATGTGCCTCTGGTGGTGGTGGGGGGGGGGGGGGGTGGGGGGGGGGTTGGGGGGGCTCTATAAAGACTTCTTGCTCACTTTCTTGCCCTTCTTGAGGGAGAGCTTGTTCTTGATGTGTCCCCTCTTCCTCTTGGATGTCTGCAGAGAGAAGACAAATCAAGCCGAGATTTGACACATAATCAACCTTTGTAATCACATCTTAAGTAAGGCCGCATCAGAGGTCACGTTGACCCCATTGCTTCGGTGTCATTTTGTACAAAAACAGTGTTAATATGTGCTTGTTGTTTTAGAGGCCCTTTCTTTCACTGCAGGGAAAACATCTTTCATTTGCTTTGTGTGTGTTGACATGAAAAGTGAGCACACGCACCCTTATTCATGCATCACCTAAAAGCCTGTTCTGTATAATCACTGTTGTACAAATTAAGTGAATGAATGGCCATTTAATGCCATTAAATATGGCTAAATACGTGAATAAAAGAATATGCCAGGTTACGATGGATTGCACGGTTAAACACCAGATGAAGAATAGCATCAGGATCGGGCGGTACCTTTTTGGAGGTGTATTTCTGCTTGGTGTCGGTGCCTCTCAGCTGGTGTTCCACACGGTCTCTGTTCTCCAGCTTCTTCACTTTATAAATCCTGACCAGCCAGTGCTCTGAGGTGAAGGCTTCCTCCAGGTGCTTCAGCGTGATGTCCTTGTTTCCGATCTCAGCATTGCGAGTTCGATCAAAGCCCGGCGGCGTCCGGAAGTCCAGCTAGAACAGAAATAAAGACAAGTGAGCTTGTCTATGTCCGAATCCTATTTAATCTATTTTCCACTTAAAAACGATTTTGTCAAGCATTTGTGTTTGCAATGAAACACAACGTATGCAAGAAAACAGTACAGATACGTTCCTAGTGGAATAGGTAAGCATGTTGCGCAGAAAGATCATACATGATGACAAACCTGCATTTCTCCAAATCGGTAGTACGACATTTTGTACATGAGGCAGTTGAGCAGCGTTGGGGAACCAGCTTTGTCCACTCTGAACTCTCCCTGGGGGGTGAAGTAGTCACTCTCCTGGGTTCAGAGGCAAAACAGATGGAAAGAGAAAAGTCAACTCACACACTTTGGTCCGTGATTTCCTTTGATGTTGCAGCCAAACTATTTGGCACACAAGAGATCCTTGATTTCCCCAAGCAGTTTGCTCCCTCAGAGAGCACTTCTCTGAGCGGGTGGTGTGACCTTTCTCACCCTGATGTCCCTGGGGTGCTCCCCCTCTGCGATGCGCACCATCCACAGGAACTTGTTGATGTCGTCCCCCGAGTAGCCAATCACCCCCCCGAAGATGATCAGGACATAGTCAACATCCAGTGACCTCATGATTTCATAGGCTGCCGTCTCATTAGATGACATGGCTTTCCCCACCTGTAGGAACATAAAGGAACAGCAACTTTACATTTCATTTTCCATTCAACAGAACTCATGTGAATATTTAAAAAGGGGCACTGCAGTGATTTCACCAAGATCAGTTTAGTACTTTTCAGTTGAGCAGTGGCTTTGGAGGAGCCCAAGCTTTATCAGGTCTGAGAAGATGATGTCACTGAAGGGTCTTGAAACTTGACCTATTTGAGTGCCTTAAAGTCAGAACATGTGTGGATTTGCTGCAACTTTTCATTTTCTTTTGGATTAAAACAATGAATGTCTAAATCAAGGGAGTACCAGTGGCACAGAGGTCCAGTCCTGAGATCTCCCCTCCACCTGCTCGCAGTGCACTGAGATATGATGTCCACCTGGTCTGTTTCCTGTGAACCACTAACACTGTGGCAGCCAGCAATCGTCTTTTTCATAGCATCAATTTTGAAAAAGAACAAGATATTTTTACACCTTTTGGCAGCTTTGCTAGCCGGCCACTGCTAAGCTAATTTCCTCTGTGGCGCCACGTTGTGGCTTGACTCATTTTAACGCCCAGCCGCCCAATGTGAAGTGGAAGCTGCTCTGGCTCACTATGTGCACGCAACTTACAGTACAACAGAGAGATCCATGCAGAATTCAACGTGGAAAGAGGTTAGCTAATGTCTGTGAGCGTGCAGTGTGATATGTATTTGTATCCGTGTGTGCGATAGATTAGATTTATATATATGTTTTTTATAACTAATGTGATTTTGATTAAAGTGTTTATAGAGCACAACACAATTGAATAGCAAGATAACCAAATACTGAAATAATCTTCCTCGGCATGGATCTCACTGATTCTGTACATCAGAAGCAAATAACTTATCCGAGCCGTGAAAGCTGGAAGAACTGAAGGGGACATGCCACTTCCGTATAGAAACTGAGACAGCAAAGAGCAACGCTGATGTGTTTGTAACTTTGCACGCACAGTTTCAGCGTTAGCTCAGTAACTGCGTGTGATCAGAGGGCATACAGGCGGAGCAGCTCTCACCAGTGCTATGTGACTGTTGTTCCAGGTGTTGTTGTCCACCAGCGTGGTTCTGTTGGCCATGCCTGCTATCTGGTAGCCGTAGTCCCACCATGACATCACTCGGGCGTGCTCGTCTGTGTTCTGCCTCAGCCAGTAGTACGCCTCTCTGAAGTCATCGAGGATGTTACGGGACCTGCACAAAGGTTTTGTAAAACAAGAGATATGAAGTATTTCGAGTAGATTATTTACATCAGAGATCAGTTTTCCTTTTATTGTAAGGAACTTTTTGTACAATTGTTCTATGAGCTCTTTAGAACCACAGCATTAAAGCCCTTCACCGCTTCCTGTCCATGCAGTGCCTGTGTTAGGCAAGTTGCTCCCCTGACATCCATCTCTGAGATGTCTGCCTTTCAGCAGAAGGATGTGTTGGACCCTGACTAACAGCCTCTCTCTGAGCATTATCAGCTTTTCTTGTTGGACACTCCCAAGTGTCCATATCAGTTCATAGAGTCATTGCTGGTAACAAGCTGGATCTGATAACATTTTGCTCAAATGTTTTGTTATTTTCTTTCTTTATACAACTGTACAGTTTATGCTAATGTAATGCTAACTTATATTTGAAAAGCAGTTTAAAAAACTTTGATGGCAGAATTCTAGAGTGCAATGAAAATCAGACATACTTTATTCATTGTTTTGTTATATAGTAAAGTTTCAAGCAAGTGGTATTTCAATCATGTTAGAATGGAGGCAGGTACATGATGTCTTAACATGTGTGTATATGGTTGGGAAAAGCCCATTGTGTTGTATGACTCACCCATCGTTATTGTATGATGCGAGTACTACACTGGGGCTGGAGTAGGCGTTGCTGGTGACCCAGGTGCAGTGGACCGCAAACATCATGAGCAGCATCAGCATCAACATGGTGACGATGGACTTGATGTTGGGGCCCAGGCCCTCCTCAGCCTTCTCCTGCTCCGACACATGTTTACGCACCTTACCGGCCTGCAGAGGACACCAACAGGACACCATGTGTAAGCTTACTGGAACTCTAACAAGACAGGAGCTCTGTTCAAATGAGCCGATAATATACCAGAAGATGATTATGGTCCATATTAAGAGAATTCTCAGGCCGTTTTATGGCGTCTACTTTAAACACCGCCTTTCAGGATACCTGCAGTTCATTATTCCCATTAGGCGCGTTCACATCGCAGTACTTTTCCCACCGCAGTACTTTTCCCACTTTAGTTCCGAAATGTTGCGTTCACACCAAAAAGAGCCGGAACTAAAATGTGTTCATGAGAACCTTTTTACCCCCTGCTAGAGAAGCAGGGACTTTCGTGGGAGAAAAAGGTTCCTATGTCTGATTGGCTGGGCGGATTTCAAACCACGCCCCGTAAAACTCCCAAAACACTTTTGTGAAGCCGCCATTTTATTATCCTCGCATTAGCATTATTAGCATTAGCATTAGCCCAGAAACGCAGAGAGACTAACTTATGACAACACAAAATAAAACATGGGAGCGGTGGAGATGAGGAGGTGTCGGCGTTCTGGCAATTTACTCGGAAGTCCCCCAACCCCGGGGACTTCCGGCCGGGGACTTCGGGTGGCAGTATACGCCGTGAAGTGGTTTGCTAATCCTTCCCCAGGGACTTATTCCGGTGTGAACGCGATCTGTACTTAGTTCATGAGAACTAAAGAGTTCTCATGAACTAAGTTCCCATGAGCCTTTGTGGGAAAAGTACTGCGGTGTGAAAGCGCCTATTGTATTCATGTGCAGAGAAAAATTACATCAATAATAACCCAGACTGCAGTGCAACTTTCCCTGAGGACGGAAAAGCAGATACCAAAACACAATGAATTAACGTATTACAGATAATACCAACATGACAAGTCCTGCTCAGACAGGTCTGAACATGATAGAAAATGTAGATTTTGTAGGAGTGACATTTGGATGTCTTGCATTTATTTGAGTTGTTTAGTTAGTTATGTTGTTACCTGTTGGTTGGATGTCAAAAGGCTAGCTTTGCGTTTCATAATCCAAACCATGGCTCTATAAAATGCTTATTGAACTATGTAGTGCTTTGCCTCTTTTGTAAGAAGAGTGTGTACCAGATATTGACGTGCATACATTTTTTAATGGGTATAGGACCGACAGCAGGTACTTCCCATTTGTTTGACAAGAATGATTTGATCATAGAAGACATAACGGTAAATAAACAAAGGAAGCTAAATATTACCACGATAAACTGGTGCTGTAAAAGAATGACACTTGACAGCAGTAATATGTCACTGTAATATTTACAACTTCCACTATGTTATAAAGTGCTTCTATAAAGTTATTGCAAACATGTCAACAATTGTCTATTTACACAACCTTAGAAAAATATCTTGCTCTTCAGCTGCTCATTTCAATCCGCTAACCTACCCTGATGGCTGTTTGTTGGGCAGGCAGTGCACAGTGGGTATCAAAGCTCTGTTCAGTGCTACCTGCTGATGTAGCCACTGCACTGAAGCTGTGGGCAGTCAAACCCAAACCAGGAGCTGACAGATTCTGAAACTCTTAATAAAGCTGAGTTCAACTGCAGCTGAGGGTGATCATTTTCTGTGAGTCTGTCACCTTTCACAGTACACCATGGGTGTTTCTCAATATCGAGGACGCTTGCTTGGTAGCACATGTCTTCCGAGTCACTTGCTTCAGAAGCGAGGCAAGAATCCTTCCTGGCATTCGGAAAACGAAGAGTGGAACAGGTGAGCAAGTGTGCAGGTGTGCGTCATATGAGAGGCCCCGCCTTACATTTTCCGCCACAGATTTGGGGAAATTGGTCCGTGCGCAAAGCATTGTGGGGATTTTAAGACCGCGGAGTCTACACATGTGCAGCCTCGAAATGTCTCCAAACGAAGTACGCCGGGCTCGGTAGAATTCCAAGTATGCTGGACATTGGAACAGTCCTTTGGCGGCACTTGATGACGTAGCATGCTTGAAATAGTGGCTCTGGAGCAGCTTTACTCGACATTGAGAAACACCCATTGTCTTCTGATTAATATAAAAAAAATGATAAGTGGAGCTTCAAACAAGTTAGGTATGAGTTGCGTTGTATATTAAGTTTGTTCTTAAATATTTATTGAATTATTAAAAAAAGAGCGACAGCAACATTCTAACTTCTGAAAGGACATCGTTCTTTTGTACGGGGAATGGAACACATATGTAATAAAGTAATGCTTTTGTGCATTTTGGTCAACCAAGTTTAATCAAACAACATGACATCCCACACACTTTGCAATGGCCGCTCACCTTGTCGTAGAGGTTTCCAGCGTTCTTCCTGTCGTCCTCGTCGCTGCTGTCCTCTACTGGAGGGCTCTGCCTCTTCATGTCGTCTCCTAGGTAGTGTTCAAAGACGCTGGAGAAAGCCACCGCCGACAGCATACACACCACCGGAGTCAGCGTGAGCATCAAACGCACCATGACGCCAGCAAAGTAAACAGCACTGATGGCATACAGGGCCACTGGTGGACGGAGAGCAGAGAGACAGATAATGAGGTTCCAGCTGACCTGGACCGTACCATTCAAGCTCTGTGAATTAGATTTCATTTGAAACATAACTTCATTATTCAATTTACTTTCATTTAGTGCCGTTGAGTCATATGGCAGGTACACTGCCTCTGAGCCCTTTCCACTGGCTGATTATACTTCCCACATGCTCACTGACAGGACATCCTTTCTTAGCACACGTCACATCGATCATTGATATTGACTTCATGACGTCTGGACTTCCAATGCCAGGTTTTATCACTATATCAAGTGTTATTCAATTCTAATGAAGTAACAGACTAGCAGATATTGTAATAACCCAAATACGAAGATGGAACAATCAAACTTTCTGGAGTATTAAGTCATATTTTATAAAACAGGAAGTCAACCAAATTCAATAATCTGACATATAGGAAGTTATTATTCTTCTCTTGATTACTCTTACTCATTTCTTTTTGTTGTGTTTTAGCAGAAGTTAAAATAAATCTCAAGAGTTCACACACTATCAGGGCATGGCCCCATGGCCCATTGGTTTCAAATCATTTCATAAATAAATACATCATTTGTCTGTATTGTTTTTCTTCTTTCTGATCTCAACTACCATCAGCTGACCTTTTGAGATTGTGGGAAGCTCCGGCATTAAGAGTTAATCATGGCATTTGACGTAAGAGAGATAGGGTTATTTCCTCTCCCCTCCATTTAAGTCCCTTACTACTGTTGGGTGATGACATCATGATAACTGGGAAATGCAAAGTGCATCTGGTGAGAAAGAGCAGGGATTTCACTGAAAACACTTTAAGATGGACCTCGAGATTTGTTTTTGTGTATTTTGTATCAAACATGGTTTGCAAGTTACTTTTTCCATGATATGCTCTCACCAAAAACACGTTCATCATTTATGTTCTTAATGCAGAACCAGAGGCCTGCTGGGAAGGTGCAGACGAGGATGTGAAGGTCAAAGAAGAAGGACACCCAGGTGGTGGGCTGATGCTCTGATACTGATGCTATGATGGGAATGTGGATCTTGGCATAGCTGTGGAGAACATGGAAGAGCAGTCAGATAACACAGGAAAAGCATGCCTAGGCAAAGGAACACAAAACAATGGTCTTTTATTCAGGTTTGGCTGATGTCAGTTATCTTGGGTCTGTTGCTGACCTCGTTACTTTTACTGAACTGCAGCAAAACTTGACATCCTTTTAGAAAGCAATATTAAGGTGTGTGCATCAACACACAACGATATGGACACATACACTGAGGGAGAGTTGTAGGGTTTAAAAACTGATGCTGCAGTCTCACAGTTCCCTGAAAGATGAGAAAGGGAGCATTATCTGCTCCGGGTTTGATGAGAGACTGCATGTTTGACCATGAGAACATGTTTGCAGCTAAACAGAGTGAGATAATCTTTGTATGCAAATGATAACTTTAGGATCTGGCTGAAACATTGTTGATTCAAAAATTGGAAGGATAATTAATTCATTATTTGTATTTCTTTCACTTGGGCACGAGAATAAAATAATTATTCTGAGCATGTGTTTATTACTAAACAAAACATTAAGACTTCCATCAGCAAGTAAACATGCGGGTATACATCTTTACAAAATGGACATCCACCATGCCACTTTGTTTCGAACAGTTTAAAAGATTTATAGGTATATGTGCTACTGCACATAATTAAAATCTAATTATGTACAGTACTACTGTAAGGTACCCCAGTGCAAAAGTATAACAACTGTGAGGCCTTACCCAGTATCCCACAGGGAGTAGAAGCGCCCACTCCATGGAGCAATGTAACCTGAGGGTGACACACACACACACACACACACACACACACACACACACAGTAAGAATATACTTACAAGTTAATTTAAACACAGACAGACACAACACACACCAACCTTGTTCGCACGCTCTGTGATCTGTGTATTCTGTCAGGCATCAGTGGACTGCTGATTGGTTGATGTACCCATCATATAACCATTCTCTCATGTGCCTGTACTGCAGTGCTGCAGACCTGATCAGCTGTAATGAGCTCTCTGACCTGCATCTCTTGTAGTTATAAAGGCTGCAGGTGGTCCGAGCACACACACACTGCAGATCATGGATGGCTGATTTGAATCATAACAAGCTATTGCTTGACATGTAGTATTTCAATTCTACTTATTCACTTTCATTCCATTGTACAGGTCATCTGTATTAAAGAGTGTGTGACAGCAATCCCACACTAATTAGACCTCAATACTTACTTCTAGGCTAATGGCCAAGTAGCATCCTGTTACATCTTATGAAAATAAGATGTCCAATAATGACAAAATCATCCGTTAGGCCTATTTCATAGTGAGCTCTTGTGAAACCATAGAACATAAATACACATCATGTAGGAGCCATATGTTAAAATGTATAGTCTGATATTTTTGAATATTATTATCCTTTGTTGTTAGTGCCATTATATCATTTATTGGAACCAGCCGTGTGAAATTAACGGCATAGACGACCGCAGCTGTTCGTGATTACGAGACGTTATAGCCGACGGCAGCTGCTGGTGATTGGGGGGTGAGAAGGAGAAAGAAGCACCGAGCAACATCGTTTTTTGACCTGAGAGAATATGTGTTTGTATTTGATACCTTTTTGTGGAAGTAAAAAACAAACTATCCTGAGACGTATCTTGTCCGAGTCAAGCTTATTTGCTATCTGTGAACCGAATTTTGGATTACTGGAACTACACATCAGATGTCCTGATAATGCACTGATGAGATGATAATTACTAGAACTGTCAGAGGAACCTGTCAGTCTGTATGACCTTTTGTTTAATACTCGTGGTTTGTTTGTGTGTGAACACAAACCAGACCAGGACTAACTTCCCATGTTATGGACTAAATTAACTGCTACAGTTGTGAAAGCCTCCTCAGACTGAGACTCCGGGGAGAAAAAGGTTGCTTTCAGTTACTAGGAGTAAAAGAAGACGGAAAGCATTCTTTGAATTGGTTGCACAAAGGGAAATTAAATATTGCCTTTCTGTTGTTAATTAACACATGCACAAACACATATGGATACATACATGTGTGGAGGGAGATGGGTTGGGTACGTTTTTCCCTGTGCAGAAAATGTATGCAAGAGCTACTCAGAAGAAGACAATATGAACCAACCTGTGTATGTCAGGTAAATGACGCAGAAAAAAACCACTCCAGCAGCCAGAGAGACTCCCAGGAAGAACATAGTCTGGAACTCCTGCTTGGTGAGTCTGTCCTTCAGGTACTGCAGGAAGGCGTAGACCTGCAGCAGCACGAACACTCCTGCAGAGACACACTTAGTTTTGTAGAAAATATCTTTATGACCCAGATTGGAAAATAATACATATATATCCCGACGCTTTAAAAAAAAAAAAAAAAGTCAAGTTTATCTTAAAACGATAATGACACGCACACATCAAAAGTGTTGTTGGTTGATGTAATTGTGGACAGTATGGATAGGAGACCCCTTCCTAATTCCGTTTTGATGTAATGAAATGGAGAGGCATAAACCACTGTCCTTGTTCTGTGTCATCAATCAGTTCTGAAGTTCAGCTGAAGCTTATCAGCTAAAAGCTTTGGCAGTCTGAGTTAGTCTAGTGGGTAAGAGGATGTAGTCTTCATGGTATGGAAAGACCTCCTGCATCTGTGAACATGCGTGTCCACAATGACGATCACTTATTACAGCAAACAATCACACTTTCTGAGGACTGAATACGAGTACTGTGTTAAGAGAGACTTGAAAAATGAGAACCCATGTTTTTGCACTGCAATAAACAAATAATTGGAACTTTTGAATGGGACCACAGGTCGCTGGTTACTGACCTGCGGCGGCCATGTGTTCACTGGTCCTGATTGGCTGAAAGCCCACAAAAGGGATCTGCATGGACAACACCAGGCCGACGATGTAGAAGGTGCTGTAGGCTGGTGGGAGAAACAAATGGTTAAGAACAGTATAAGACAAGCTACTATCTACTTACTGACAAGTGATCACATTCATTGGATTTATACCCATAAAATGTGTCCACAATAACAGAATGGTATTCAATCATTTCATTTTAGTGCTGCGCTTGATTGGATCAGTCCCTGCTTGCTAGGGTACAGCAACAAATGAGTCTCCAGACCAGAGATTATTATAATTGTTTAAGTCTCTTCAGCTTCTCAGACGATCATTTAAAGATATTCCAGTACAGTATTTGTGCTTCATCAGAAAGCTAAAGAGAACCTAGCCTGTGCATGTACTTTCCGCACCTTGATATGTCATTATTACCACAGGATAATGATCTGGTATAGTATGTGTTGGTTATTGATCTGGATGCGAAACAATGGTAATGTGTTACAGCATCATTACGGACCTTGGAGCCTTCGATCAGGAATCGATTCAAGATCAGAAAGGCAAAGTCTTTGAAAGTGAGACGGCTTTGATTTTCTTTCCCTGCGTGCTTTGCCACTTTCTATATATCTTAAAGTAATTTCATCACATGTCTATTCTCCTCTGTGGGACTTGTGTAAGCTTGATGTCTGTCTCATTATAAACACAGCATCAGCTGCTATTCATCATCAGTAACAGCTACTCTGTTACCTCCAAATCAATGTGTGTACGTTCATGACTTTGAATGTCAAAAGAAACCTGTGTGTGTGTGTGTGTATATCTCACCTATGTAGACTCTCCTACTGTAGCGCTGCATGAGCAGCAGGACAAATACATGAAGTGGAATCAAGTTGATGATGAACACGTATCCACCCCAAGCAGACACCTGTGAAACAAGCAGAGTATTCTCTCATTCATTTAGAGCTTTTCCAGCAGTTCTCAAAATAGAAATAAGAGGTGTAACTATTTGGTTTATGTATGCACACAATGAACATACACAGTTGCCATTTAGATCTCTGCTAAATATGTGCCATGCTTCTGCAGCAGAATCATAATATCAGAGTCCCTGTAGGCTGCCAAATGAAAGGTGGCTGTGATTCTATGACTCTCTCATAAAGGGAGATGTAAAACCAAGAGGGAGGGGGCACAGCTGCACAGCCCACCTGAGAGCTGCGATATTTACCACTAATATATTATGACTACAGCGCAGTGGTCACGTTAACCAAATATTTCCGTCTATGACGGATTTTGTTTAACAATGACGGAAAAATCTGAAAGCAGTCTGTCATTTTGACGGATTAGAACAAACTCGGAACAGCACGACACGTTAGTGGCGGGTTCAGACCCGACGGGTAATAATGGATTATGGCGGAAATGTTAGGATCCTGTCCGAAAAAGTCTAACGCCACCTCTGTTACAGCGTTAAGACTACTCAGATTATGCTGCTGGTTCAAAAACCCTCCAAAGGCACACGAACACAGAAAAACAGACATGCACATATTTTCAAGCTTGTTCTCTATAAGTGTAACATAATTATTGGTGGATAAGCAGCTGCAAGAGAAAAGGTGTCACAGCTTATAGTGTAATGATAAATGAGTTGGGGTATGTGTTCTCACCATGTAAAAATAGGAGAGGCAGCATCCAATGGTCCAGAAAACAGATCCCGTCTTCACCGACTTCACCTGATGAGCAGCAACACACAACAAGTTTTTAAGTCATTGTAGTTCAGAGATGTGTTATCAGGCCACCTGTGCCTCTCCTGAAGTGACAGTATTGAAATTGGGAGACAGAAGGGATGAAAGGCTTTACCAGATGAGCTACAGGGCAGCCCATGCAGCTTGACTATTCAAGTGTATTACCCAGCTATTAACAAAGAGCAGCCACCTCAAGCAGCAATGGCAACGGTTATAAATAGCTGCATTCAGGAGAGTCTAAACACTAATAAAGTATGTATGGGCGTACCCAGAGGTAGTAGGTGAACTGCAGGGCAAAGATGGCGATGCCTTCATTGTCAAAGGAGCCAGCCACAGAGCGGGAAATGTAGCCGGGGACGATGGCGATGAAGCAGGCTGCCAGCAGCCCTGCCCCCTGGTTCCAAATCTCCTTGGTGAGCAGGAAGGTGGAGATGGAGGTCAGGCTGCTGAACACCGGAGCCAGGAACACACAAACATCCCGGATGTGGACGGTGATGTGCAGCAGGTTGAGAATATAATGGACGAGGCCCGCCGTGACCATCAGGCCTGGGTACACCTGGGGAAGGAGCGGAGACACAAAGGTGACTTTGCAGTAATTATCCCGTCAGATGTTATTATTAAAGTCTGAAGAGCCAGCCTATCTCCCACATAGGGCTGCACAATTATGGCAACAATTATTAAACAGATTTTAGACACAAAATATATTTATTTCAATCATGCATTTAAAAACACAGTGCTGCTTTCACTTCCATGTTTTTGCTACACTCCTGATCATGTTCAAATCTCTGTATCGAAATAAGACAGCGACTTATTTACAGAATTTCTCCCAGAAACAAAATAAAGTCAAATTCAACCAAAGACTTAACCTGATCCAAAATAATAAATGAACAGAGCAGATTTCATTTACACATGTCTGAATAAAACAAATGAACCCTCACCGTGCCTCCTACTATCCTACCCAGAGGGTACCAGGCTCTTTCGTCAAACCAGTTGAGGAACTCATAGAAGCCATTGGTAGTGAGATGGTGAGTAGCCCTGTAGTTGAACCTGAAACATTTGAACACACAGAGAGATGGGGGGGCTGTCAGAGAGGGCAAACCTGTGAAACCACAGAGAGCAGCTCAGAGGACTGCAGTGTCAGATTGAAGGAAGTAAGCTCATGTTGGAATCGTTTTGTTGTGCAGCACTTACAAGTTATCTGACATTGTTGAGATACACAAGGCAATAAGGCAATGTTCCTTGATCTCTGAAAATGACTGGATGATTTAGTTAACAAAATGCAGCACACCAGTTCAAGTTAGCATGCCCTCAGCCCTAAAGTTAGAAACTGAAACACAATCTTTACAGTCGACCTATGGCATGGTGACGGGAGATCAATAAATGCATTTATGTATTTAGGAATTGTCATTGAAGTTGGTTAATGTCAAGGCAGGTCTACATTAGGACACCATTTCTGTTCATTGGCACATTAGAGACAAAGGAAAAAGTAGCAGGTATAAAACTTTCCATCCATTCCAGCCTTCCATTTCTTAAGCTAACAGCCAACAAGACTTTAAGAGAAACAACCCCACCACAGACTTGTCTAAGATTATACAGGCCTGGTAGATAAAGTGCTGCCTCTAGCCTTCCGACGGAGACTCTGCTGGTACACAGCCGTTAGTGTGTTGTCCCCTGAGCTTTTATTCATTATTAAAGAGCTCAATAGTAAGTGTCTCCTGGTGAAAAGCTGAAATATAATGTAGGGATTGCAGCATATGGCTTGCTTATGAGTGAGTGCTATATTGAGAAGAGAAGTGCTGGCTGCTCATGCTCCCTCTTGAGGCTCAGGTACATTATTGAAAAAAAAAAAAGGGGGGGGGAAGTGCCTGCACACATACACAACCCACAATCCATTGGGTGCTCCGATTCCTGTCTGTATTGACAGAATACCTTTTATTTTCCTGAGCCCTAGGAAGCCTGCAGCATCTTAATTGTAAGTGGTCAGAAGAAACACTCACAGCCCACACTTACATCTCTGGATAATAGGCTCGTAAACGGTTTCTAGTCTGGGTCTTGGAGAAAACTACATTTTGTGTCATCCTTAGGATCCAGCTCAAAAAACATTGGGAAGAGTTTTCATGTATCTCACCAGTAATGGCTAACTAGCCATTATTGTGCCAGACAAAGACATTGAATAGACACCAACTGCAAGACCAATGCTTGTGCATGTTAGCAGTAGCTGGTGAGGGGCACCTATGAGACTCCGTTTTTTCCCATAGCATTGCAGACAATGAAGTTGACTTGAAGCAAATAAATAAATGTTCCTCACTGGTTGGTTCAATCAATCAATGTTTATTTATATAGCCCAATATCACAAATGTTACATTTGTCTCAGTGGACTTCACAGTTTGTACAGAATATCAGTATGACAATACGACACCCTCTGTCCTTAGACCCTCACATCGTACAAGGAAACACTTCCGGAGAAAACCCACAGTTTCATCTTCATGGACTCCAGGCACTGGGGTTAACCACTGTAGGACTTGTGGTGCATTCACTCAAGCAAGCTAGTGATTACACTTTTCCTATTTCTTTTCTTAGTGTAAATGGGAGGTTGGAGAATTATTTTCTATGTGAATCAAGGAGTCATACAATGAAAGTGTAGTCTAGGGGCAGGGGTTCCCAAACTTTTCAGCCCGCGACCCCCAAAATAACTGTGCCAGAGACTGGCGACCCCCCGCCACATGAATTGTCAACGGCGGGGAGGGTGGGTTGTTAGTGGATTGTCAACGTGGGGAGACATTCTACATATGGCCAGTCCGCCCCTGAAGAAGGTCTATGCACACGTTATTATTAATAATAGTAATACAAACAGTGTTTCCCATACATCGACATGCAAACCCAAACAGATCCTCAACTCCCCCGTGTCTCACTCATTAAGGCGAGACACCCCAGGCAAAAACATTGTTTTTCAAGTACTGGTCAATTTTGATATGTTGTTCTATTTTGAGCCCATAACATGTTTTCTTTCAGGCTTTTGGAAGGAAAATGTACAAAATACACAATTAGGTGTTTATTTTACTATAGTTTGTCTATTTGCGTCTGTAGATTTCTCCTAAATTCACCAAAAGTTAGCATTCTAACCAGGGCCGCCCCTGGCCAACTTGGGGCCCCAAGCGACATTGTGAGATGAGGCCCCCCCCAACCGACAGGAGTGAAACAATTTTTTTTTGGAAACAAAGTACTTTGCAAATATAATTCCTGTTTATTATTATTATCAACACTTTTGTATACAGTGAGGTAAATGGTAAATGTGCATGTATGTCGTTCAGTATGCGTTTACAGGTTAATACGTCTGCATTTCCTGCCAAATACTAGCCTCAAAAAGATTAAAATATAATTAATGCAAATAAACAACTTCTACTAATAATAATAATCATAATCAATTCAATAATATAAATACTATATTATTGTATTATAATATAGTTGTAATATAGTCAAGACAAAACATGCTTATGACATGCTCAAAAACTAATATTTCTTAAATCTGTATTCTAGTTCCCTCTGTCAGCAATGTACCAACAACTACACACACATTTCTATCAGTATTTCTCTGTGTTGTGGTTGACATGATGATGACTGTTAGGAGTTAAGGGGAGAGGCTGAGCATCACCATGAAATGTGCAAATTGACATAAAAATGAATAAAAGGGGAAAAAATGCTCCATGTTTTTTAGGCTGTAAACTTTAACTGTTATGTAAGCCAACTAGACAGACAGTGTATCACTCTTCCTCCTGTACATTAGCAGATAAAAGGCATCACATACTTGAATGAATGTTAAATAAAGAATGATGGAAATAACTGCATCTCCATTAGCCTATATGCTCTGCAGAGACTGCCTTCTTCATGTCGTGAATTGCAGCTGATGTTTTAATATGGCAATTGGCAATTTGACTTATACAACATTCGCAAGTTGTACATTTGACTCATACAATAACCCACCTTCGAGTGATGCTCTAGTTTCTTCATGTTTTGTTTTTTTCCCCCTCTTGCTTGCTCCGGACTGAAACTGTCTTTTCACCGACATCTCTTCACCTGCACTAGTGGCCGTATCAAAGCCGTGATTGGTCAGATGTCGATTCATTGCAACGGTGTCGGGTTACAGACGTGCTCCCCTTGTCACCTCTCACTCTCGCGTGTCAGCCGGGGGTGCGCGGAGAACTGAGCGGAGAACTGCGCACAGCAGCTGAGGCCCTCTGGGCGGGGCCCCCTGCGCAAGGTGGGGCCCCATGCAGCCTGCGTGATTGGCGGCCCTGATTCTAACTAGGGATGCACGATAATTATCTGCCCGATAATTATCGGTCCGATATTAGGAATTATGACCTCATCCCGATAAACCCGATACCAGTATGAATAGCCCCGATAATATACAATATATTTTTTGGGTAAAAAAAAAGAAAAAATACTGCGGTGTGGGTGGATTGGGATGAGGGGCGCTTGTTTTTCACTCGGCTCCTCCCGTTTTGCCAGTACTGTGGTATTAGTGGTTTAGGAAGAGGAGAGTTTTTCACAAATCCAGCGCTCCCTAACTCATGCCTGGCTGTGACGCAACTCAAGGCATATGCTCGAACCGAAGCTGCAATCATGTTGCGCACACTTTTCGTACAATGTCCCACTGTCTGGCTTCCTGCATAAAGTCAAGTGCTCGGCGCAGTTGTGGCGAAATGTCGCTCCTCTGTTTTCATCTAAACAGCTCCGTATATCCGTTAGCGCAGCTAGCTAGCACCAGATGCTAACAACAACAATGCACGTAAGGTCTCTCTCTCGCTCGCTCGGGCCACACATACACACACCCTCCCGGTCCTCCAGATGGCCAGTCGGTGCCTGCCGGTGAGCGTGGAAGTGTGATCTGCCACAAGCGAGCGACAGGAGCGGGGCTGTCAGCATCAGCTTGTAGATGGTATTTTAAACTCGATGCGCTCTGAAACTACCGGGCGGCCGAGGAAAAAAAATACACATGCGTTAATCGCGTTAAAATAATTAGTGGCGTAAAGATTTTTTTATTATCGGTTATCGGTATCGGTCTTGAGAAGCAGGAAGTTATCGGTATTGGTATCGGTTTAAAAAAACCAATATCGTGCATCCCTAATTCTAACGTAACAAAGTACCGCAGAGATATCGCTGGAAAGCTCCGTCTCTCCTGCACAATCTCATCGGATCCAAATATGGTCATTTCCTTTGTATCAGCAACCTAACGTGAAAGTACAAATGGGTCTTAAACCAAGAAACTGAATCTCATTGGCTGGTGCCAATTTCTGACAACGTGATTCGTTCAGATGCGTCACGTGGTGTGCTAAAACACTTCTTGGTTAGCTTGCCGCTAAAAATGTAAGGCCTAATGCCAAACCACGCCCTACATTCTCCCCTTCCGTGACGGAGTGAACTCCGTGGAGTGACACATGAGGCTCCCTCCTGTCAGATGGAGGGAGTAAATACAGCGGTAAGCTTTGAGACGGCCTCCCCTCTCTCTGCAGAAACAGGAAATGCCGTAACTGTATGTAACAAGGGTTTCAAATCAGCATCTCTTCGACAAAAAATGTAAATTAATAAATCAAATAAAACTCCAAACATCTTTCATTGTGTTACTTTTTTGTAAAGCTCTTTTAGTTTTAAACCTGATGTTTATAAGCTTCTTAGTTTTTGCAACAGTCTGTAAATATACACAACTTTATAATAAAATGCACACATTTACCTTTTTCTAGACTAAACACAGGTATGATGATCTATGATCCTAAGTTAAAGACATATGAGGTTATCATGAGGTTGTTAACATTGCAGTTTATCAGTGGATGTTTGCTGGAACTACTTGTAAACAGCGTGTTTCCTGACGGCCGGACACAGCGTTGAGACCGGTCAGGTAGAGACCGGTCTCAAGTCAGCACCGATGCAGACTCGCTGTTTGAGGGCTTGATAGCCCACTCCCCCTCCACACCGCTCAACACTCGTTGGTTTGGAACAGCACTTAATGTGGTGGACCCTCCGTGCGAATGCGCAAATGGAGGGGTACTGTGTAGGGGTAGGGTGTAGGGAGCGGTTTGGGATTGGGCCTTAATCTCAAAATGGCAAAAGAACATCGATAAAAACGTTCACAGAGAAGACGACAACAATTGTCACTTTCACGAAGCAATGTTAGACAAAAAACAAATGACCCTGACTACGAAATACCTTCACGAAGTGCGTCGAGGCGCAAGCTGTCATCCAAAGAACAGGAGGGTTTAACTAGCGCCTCACAGTAATCTTTAAAAAGGTAGTTTTCTCAAAATTAGTTTTTTCTCCTACTCTGAGTTTGAAATGTCCACTTCAGTAGCACGTAGATACACCAAATCTTCCAGTTCAGGGCTCGACATTAACGACTGCCCGATGGCCCGAGGCAATCTAATATTTAGCTCGGGCAATGAAGCCTCACCTGCTGGTTGCCCGATCGGGAAATATATTATGGCAATTTTGGAGACGTGTCAGTGCCTGACAGCGGTCAAATCGGTTGGAAAACGATGAAAAAGTTGCCAAAAGTCGGTCAACCCGTCTTTCTTCATGGACGTCGCCATTTTGTGTGCTTCGCGGATGCGCTCGGCTCCTCTCGACTGCTGCTCGGGTCTGCTCGGTCAGCCTCCGGATGAGGAGGCATTCGTTCGACCAACTTCGCGATGTTCGGGCTGGCCCGGTCAATACGATTTCTATACAATGAATACTACCCGGACAATGAATCGAATGCAACCACATTTTCGCGGGAATTTCAATTTGTTACGGATTCTGATGCTGAATACCTAACGATCAAATCATTTAAAGTCAGTGTATTACAATGTTTCTTAGTCCACCAAAGCAAGGTGAACAACCTGGAAAGAAGAAGAGAAAGACTGAGCTGCAGTCCCCCCCCCCAAAAAAGAGAATCCCAGTCAGAAGAAGAGAGAATCCAGAAGGCCAGAGACTATGAGGAGAAGGAGAGGGCAAGGGCATTCATCCTAGCTTGGCTGGACCAGTTTCCATGGCTGAGATTTGACAAAGAGAAGAATGAAATGTTCTGTGAGCCTTGCAGAAATGTCCCTTCCATCAGTGATAAGTATGTATGAACTTATTATTATATAATTATGCAATTTTTTATGTACTTTTGATTTTCAGTTCTTGACTTAGAAAAAATCCTATTCTGGCCCCAAATGTCACTATGTACAGGGGGAGTTCTGCCCTATTTTTGTCCATGTCTCGACTTCCCCCAAACCCCAAAAAATTACATTGCTTATTTTTAGGTTTCCCTAATTTCAGGACATGCAGTCTGTACAACATTACTGGATTGTCATGAAATTGTACAATATAATATTATGGTGGTTCATCTTATAATTCAGTGTAGAGAATGCACCAGACAGCATCTAAGACCTGCAAACATCTAAATGTTCTAGGGGGAGGCCCCCCCAAACCCTTCGTGCGTCATTTCGTCCCCGCGTATTTTTCAGGGCAATCTCCATTGGGCTCAGGGCCATCTGTAAATTAAGTGGAAAACTGATACAAAGACATCATTCCATTTAGTGCAATTCAATCCATTGCTGTTGCAAAATGTTGCAATAAGCTGAGTCTGACACTAGCAGGAGTTTAACATGATGGTGATAGGGCAGCACATCCCAGAGCAGACAGGTATCCCAGCATTGTTTGTTGTTTGTTCAGATTTACCTACAAACATTTGATATCATTATATCATAATACAATAAACAATGAGGCTGAGGGCAAGAATTACTGTAAGTCGTAGCAGCCATGACGATAATGGGTTCAACTCTGTGGTAGGCATCATATTACTGATGGTAATTCAATTGACTGCATTTATACAGTGCTTTCCCAGTCCCCTAAAAGCACTTTTGCATTTACAGAAGAAATGTACACATGCATTCAGAGGCAGCCGCCACCTGTTCAGGGAAACATTCATAACCTTCCCATTGGAGGACAACCATCTACCTCCTGAGCCACAGCCGCCCCATTTCTCTGCAGGAATACAACAGCAAGCCCAGCCGTAGTAGTTCAACAGAAATGGTTTAAAAGCTTCCTAAAAAGGAAAGAATATCGCATGTCCGTTGGAAATGCCTGAATGATGAGAGGGGTTCTCTTATCTTGTGTCAATGTTTGTCAGACAAAAAGAAAAACACCATAATGGCAAGCAATTGGAAAAATGGCATTAGTCTAACAAATACAAGCACTAAGTAAAGTCCAAACTGCACAAGGGTTGCAGCCAGGAAGTGTGTTAGCCAGGCAGCCTATCTGACATGTCACCTCCTGCCTGCTGCAGGCTGCCAGCAGGACTGAATACATGTGCCCCTGCCCAGTGGAAGCGCTGGTGTTTAGCAGAGTCAGTGGCACGTTAGCATTAGGTTTCAGTGGACCACATCTATCTGTTAACACAACTAACAAGAGGCACAAACTGTCGTGACACCTTTGACCGAGCAGAGTGCACCACTGAAGGCTCCTAATGGGGGCAGCAGGACTCTCGTGACTCATCAGCCAAAATCCAGACATAACCTCTCATTGCACAGCTGACGGAACATATGTTTGGTTTACGCTGTGTTTTACTGTCACCTACATCTGAGAATTAAACCGAAAACAAGGAATCTAACTGACTCACAACAGTGAAAGGATTGAATTGTTTAAGCAAAAATAAGTTTAAACAGTCAGTATAATAGATGTCAACAAGGCTAAATGTAGAAATACATTTCCTAATGTGCATCAAGCCCTCTGCGCAAGCCCCCCCCTCACTTTATTTGAAATCTCCAAAAGCACCATTTCTCTCTCAAGAAAAAACAGGGGAAGAAGTAGATATTCCTGACAGATGTACAACAGCAGCACAGCCTGGTACTGTTACATTACATGTCACTTGTTAGACGCTTTTATCCAAAGCGACTCACATACTCAATACTGTGGGCAATCCCCACAGGAGCAATGTGGGGTGAGGAGTCTCAGGGACACAACGACATGCTGACTGCAGTGGGGTTACTACTACTACTACTACTACTAGTTGGACAACAGTGGAATGAACACATTAGGGATCCTTTTCAAAATATGAAGCAATACAGCCTAAAACATTGTCATCACTATTTTTGAAACTGATAGTCATGATGTGCAAAAACGATTGAACTTCAACATAAAGTGTAATGTATAATCAGATGTCCTGCAGGGGAAACACACCATCCAAATGTCTAATGTACTAAATGTTGCCAGTCTGAGAGCAAAGGGAGAATGATAGAACAATGAAGCAGTGAGTGAATACATTTCACTCACTGCCATGTTAGGCGTCCAGACAGTGACACACAAAAACTGAAGGATTCTCCCAAGCCAAAGCTTGCAAGACTCCTCTTTTATTCAGCAGACAGAAATGAAGCTGACAGTTTAATCCACACGGCTGGTCACAGAATAATCATGAAATGCTTTCAGTGATGCAATGCAGGCTCGGGCCAGGCAACAGTCCCTTGGAGTACAAATAAAGAGATTGGACAATATTTGTCAGAACTCACGTGAGATTTTGGAATCAAACACAAACTAAAGTGCACTAACTAAATCTGCTCTGGTTAGGAAAAGCACTGGTTTGTTTGTTACAACTGAGGTGCTTCACTTTCTCTTGGATAAGCCTAGACATGCATGTGCATACATCATGTTTGAGGGGAATAGTACCAAATGTAATTGTTTTAAAGGCCTCCTTAGAACTTATCGTGCAGCAAAGTCTGCTAATGTCGCTGTGGCAAAGGCCCAACTGTCAGCCGAGACAGTGTGAGGAAATCCTTTTTGCACTTCAACTATTACCAGAATTGTTCTGGGACGAGTATTTAAAAGTCCTTATAAATCTGAATACTGAATATTGTCATGCAGAACAAGGAGCACATTGCAAAGTAAGTACAAATAAAGTTTTGAATCACCTTTAGCAATATTCTGAGCAAAGGTCATACTACAACCTGCAGGAATAATGTGCAGCATAAAAAGGTACAATATGATTAAGGCACCTGTGTGTGGCACACTGAAATCAGTGGTAGTGTAGCGGCAAGGCAACAGATCAGAGCAGAGGTGATCTTTGGTTGATCGAGGGAGAAATTCTTGGTAGAGGATTTTATTTCCGCCTTCAAACCGCGTAATATGAAGCTGTCACCGCTCGTTTACTCTAGTGTGACACCACCTACTCCCCACTGGCCGTTACAACGTCGCACTTATAATGAACAAGTACTACAATATATTAGATAGTCTTAGCAGGTTTCACTTGGTACTCTAAAGTGAAGCCCAAATGTTTTGGTGTGTAAAATAAGCATGATGTTCAGGAAAGAGACAGAAGAAGGCCAATACGTGTTTTTGAAAGCTGTTTCCTGGTGGCTTAACTCTAATAAATTAACACAGTTAGTAAGTTAATCTATTTTTATAACAATTTGCTCAAATTTGTACGCGTTTTTGAGTGATTGCTAGCCAAACCCAAAGAGCAAGGACATCTTTTTAAAATATATTTAGCAGTCCATCTTAAAACATCAATTTGAATATGCTTGGTGTGTGGGAAGATTAACTCACCAGGGGTCAAACTCGTGGATGATGCTTTCGAAGCGGATGACAGCGAAGAGCCTGGCGCTGAACCCGGCCACCCCGGCCAGGAACAGGATGGTGAAAGACAGCAGGGACTGCCACCCAGCCGGCTGCGACAGGCCGCCGGACAGACCTCCTCCTCCCGCCGCCGCGGCGCTGCAATCTCTCTCCGCCACCGCCGTGTTGCTGCTCCCGTTACCCGAGTACGACGCTCCGGAGTTCAGTGAGGATTTGTGTTTGTTGTCGGAAACCAGGTGATGCTCCGCCATATTCTATGTCAGCCCTGTCGTGTCAAGCTATCTGGTATCAAACAGGAAAGAAAAAAACCTTTTCCCTTTTCGCTGCCACGCTCCACTTCCGAACCCACTGGCACCTTTCCGAAAGCACCCTGCACCCCCCAAAACACCGTGTGTAATTACAAACTTTCTAACATTACTTCCTACCAAGTCCAGAAGCAGCTAAATAATACCAAGGAGTCACATAGCAGCAAGGTTTTGCGGCATACTGGAAGTGTCACATGCGGTTGGGGCAGTTCCTCCTTTCTTCCTTGGAGCTGAATGAAGAGGCGGGAGCTTCGCGTGAAGCAGGAAGCGCTCTCAGCCTCTCACAGAGAGACAGGTGCAGCGAAAAGGAACACAGCTCCGTGGGAGAGCCAATCCCAATGTAGTGCTTGTTTGACAGACAACAAAAAAGACCAATGACAAAAGAGCCGCCTGACGCTGAAGACGCTATGCGAAGACGTCGGGTGACAGACAGCGGGATGGCCGTATAGCAGGCGAACAGCGCAGGGGCGCACAAGCCAATTATTTAAATGAATTTTGCTAAAAATATTGAACATATTGAGAAAGCAATATATAACATTACAGGGCTTTATGTCACTTTAGGCCCTGATTGAAGCCATTACTTTATTTACATCGGAAGTAACATTCCTAATGGAGATACAGTAGATAGCAATATCTAAGAAATGGGCACTTTTACACCCAAAATGATCATTAATTCTTTAGATTTGTTATGCCTCGACACAGTGAGGAAATATCCCAAAAAGATGAAAACATTTTATTGAGTAAACAGTGGATGTGTTTTACAGAAGCAAAACTAGGCTAAATTCATTTAAGAATAATTCACCGCATGAAAGAAAGGATTTCTAAGCACATGGGATATTACACAGAGTGATTCATTAATATACAAAAGATCAATCTGGAAGTGAAGTATTCCTTTAAGCCAGTTGACACTTGCAACTATTTCATGCCGCTGTGAATAACATGTTTGATTCCATTTTGACCCCCCTGAAAAAAAAATGGCAACGCTCCCTTTTTAGATCCATTATTTATATATTCACAGGGACAGCCGGTCAAAGTCAACTTTATTATCAATATTTCTGATTAATCTAGGCTACAGAAGACTTAGGCCTTCTCTACATGAATGTTCCTTATCTTATTGTAGACATTTAGATGCTGTTCCCTGAACGTCTAATATGCAGGCTACTGATATCGGTACCAATAGATGTTACCTTTCAGCAACTACACATTGCAACTTGTCACTACATAAAGCAATTTTTTTATAATCATATAATGCTTTGATTAATTACAGAACTCATAAGAATATAGCACTTCCAAAACGCTAAATATGTTTTGAATTCAGAATTCTCTGTGACATGCAGCAGAGAGAAGCTTGTAAGACCCATTTTTGTCCTGCAGGAGGTCAAGCACAAGCCACATAACATCCATGGGCTGAGTAATGAATGTGGAATTGCCAGAAACTGCACTTCATCAAATGACCTCTTGGGTAATCTTGAACAAGACCTGAGTTGTACTTTTGGAGACTTAAAATGGGACTCATTATGTGAGGAGGCCCTAACTTTCTCATATAACAACCGACATAAACTTTTGCAGTTTAACATTATTCACAGAACCACTTTACACCAGAAATACTTCATAAATCAATCAATTTCAGATCTTTGTCCTAGATGTACTGCAGAGACAGGTAGCCTAATTCACATGTTCTGGGAATGTAATAAATTAAAGCATTACTGGAGGTCAATATGGGAGATTCTTAAAGAGATTTCTGGTTTTGTGATTCCTTGTACACCTAAATTAGCCCTGTTAGCCGACATTTCTGACATCCCTTCAAACAAAAGGAATAAGGTGTAACACATGTATAGCTGTATTGTATGAAAGAGTGCAGAACCCCTCTGCTACTCTCTATTTTCTCCTGTTCTTGTGTTATGTGTGAAATACCCAATGAATAAAGTGTTAAAAAAAATGACCTCTTGGGTCTGGTTTCCATGGACCCCCCCTTTTAAAATCCCAAATTGTACACGATATATAACCGAGTCTACATCGTTAGCCAACACAATGTTTCTGGGTGGGTATACTCACCACTACGTAACTTCCAGCAAAGCATCAGGAGAACGGGGTGAAGCCGGTGCTGGCTGAGTTATCAGAGTACGTAGTCTGCTAGCTTACCCAAACTTGAAAAGGACCCGGATGTGTCGCATGAGTCAATGATTGTCAGATAGGGCCCATAGTCAAACATTCAAGAACATAACTTCCTGTACCGAATGAATACCTCATATGCAGAGAAACCATGACATACTGCAGAGTGTGGGGGAAACTTCTGTAGCAATGGAGAGTCAGGACTCAGAGAGGCACGAGGAGAGCTGGAGCTTTGATGGCAAACACTGATGGTTTATTTGGAGTTACGGCCGGAGAATTGACAGGTGGTGTGTCACGAGTTGACACAGCGGTTGCCAAACCAATTCTGAAGAACTCTTCTGCAGTTCGAGGTTTTAACTAGTTCGGAGTGTAATAATCAACATTCTTCATCAGTGAGACTAAAGCAATATGGACCCTGAATCTAACTAGAGCTCTCGTCCATAAAAGAATGCGCGCCAGGGAACCTACGTCCCTGAACAGTAAACTACCTCATGGCGGCTTGTGCTCTGTCATAGACTGGCAACAACAATGCGCCCAAGCTGCTCCTCCTTAAGAGAGATAGCAGCAATACCCAAGGCCGTAGACCTATGCCATGGGAAAGGAGACAGTGAGAAGAGAAAAGTATGAACTGGGTCGAAGGTTGAATACCTAAGCAAATTATTCCCTAACACAGAGGGGATAGGAATTTCAAGGCTGACCTTTTCTTTGTATAATCTTAATTCACAAACACTCTGCACATAATATGAAAGCTATCATATAAAGTCAAGAAAACTTAAAGTTTGAAATCTAGGGGTTAAACAATATAACTGCAATTGTGTGACACATAACACTGAAAGAGAGTTCTGAAAAAACATTAGAACATGTGTTATACACCATAGACTGCATTCAAAGGAAGACATGGACTAAATTACCCAACATGTTCTTATTCATTCTTTTTGCATGTATTGTATGTGAAAGTATAACACCAAAGATAGATTGGCTTGATTTTCACATCAATGGCCAGTAAATATGTTTGTGTTTTAAACATTGTATTTGTATAGGCCTCGTCCTTAACCTTAAAGCTTTATCTTCTTCTGTTAATACCAAACCTATTCAACTTGAGTTTCGCAACTATTGTTTCTTTATGAAGATGTGTTCTTTATATCACCTGTGGATTTAATATTACTTTTCTACATTATGCAGACTCTGAAGTCAAATATCGGAATGAGCCATTGTTAACATTGAACCTTGAACAATCATTCATCAGTCCATCACTTCTGCTGCTGCCCACATGAAAAGACGATTACATGCTTAAATAAATGTGCTATGAATAAAAATTGTATTCATTTTACATTATGTTTTCACTGTAGCAGCTATATAAATAAGAGTAATGAATGAAGTGTTGAAGAGTGATCTTTGCAGCTGAAGCAAATTCATTAATATGTGGATTTCAGACGGCGCCAACACTCCCCCCGACACCAGTGAACATCCAGGGAGCGGACATTGAGATTGTGAAATCTTACAAATACCTGGGTTTTCATCTGAACAATAAACTGGACTGGACTGACAATTCTGCTGCTCTGAACAAGAAGGGACAGAGCAGACTCTTTCTGCTGAGGAGAATGAGGTCTTTCGGGGTGCAGGGGGCACTCCTTCAGACATTTTACGACCCTGTTGTGGCATCAGCCATTTTCTATGGTGTGTCCTGCTGGGGCAGCAGCATCTCGGCTGCTGACAGGAAGAGACTGAACAGACAGGTAAGGAAGGCCAGCTCTGTTCTGGGGAGTCCTCTGGACACTGTGGAGGTAGTGGGAGACAGGAGAATGGCAGCCAAGCTGTCCTCCCTGCTGGAAAATGTGTCCCACCCCTCCAGGACACCCTGTCCTCACTCTGCAGCTCCTTCAGCGATAGGCTGCTGCATCCCCGCTGTCTCACGGAGAGATACCGCAGGTCTTTCCTTCCTGCAGCGGTCAGACTATATAACTAGCACAGCACAACACTTTTTATTTTTTCTTATATATATTTTTTCAATTATATCATAACTTAGTACTCTTTTTTTGAAATGCATGTCACATATTTAACATATGTCAATCAATGAATGTTTATTTATATAGCCCAATATCACAAATGTTACATTTGTCTCAGTGGACTTCACAGTTTGTACAGAATATCAGTATGACAATACGACACCCTCTGTCCTTAGACCCTCACATCGTACAAGGAAAAACCTCCGGAGAAAACCCACAGTTTAAAGGGAAACATGGGAGAAACCTCAGGGAGAGCAACAGAGGAGGGATCCCTCTTCCAGGACGGACAGACGTGCAATAGATGCCGTGTGTAAATTACATTGTTACATTTGCAACATAGGTAGTCCAAATGTTTGGAAATGCATGTGTGTATAATAGGAAGATGAATCCACGAGGATATCCATCCAGGACCTATGATCCAGGACCACAGCCACGACTCAAGATCCAGGGCTCGCGATCCAGGACCGCAGGATCATCCATGACTCCGGATCCCAGCGTATATAGACACCAAAAAGAAAGACATTTGGGGACGCTGGGTTAATCGTAACATGAGAGTACACAGGTATAGACTGAGAGAAGGAAGAAGTAAGATGTCCCCCGACAAACTAAGCCTATATCAGCAAAACTAGGGGCTGAATCTAATCAGCCCTAACTATAAGCTTTATCAAAAAGGAAGGTCTTAAGTGCACTCTTAAAAACGGATAGGGTGTCTGCCGCCCGAACACAAACTGGAAGCTGATTCCACAAATGTGGAGCTTGATAAGAAAAGGCTCTGGCTCCCATTGTACTTTTAGAGACTCTAGGAACAACCAACAACCCTGCATTCTTGGAATGCAATGCCCTAGTAGGACAGTAGGGTATAATGAGTTCTTTAAGGTAAGATGGCGCCTGCCCATTAAGGGCTTTGTATAGGCGAGAAGAAGAATTTTAAATTCTATCCTGTGTTCTATAGGGAGCCAGAACAGGAGTAATGTGGTCCATTTTCCTAACTCTGGTTAGTACACGAGCTGCAGCATTTTGAATCAGCTGAAGCGACTTGACTGACTTCTTGGTACACCCTGATAATAAGGAGTTACAATAATCCAGCCTTGAAGTAACAAATGCATGAACTAGTTTCTCTGCATCGTTTTGAGGCAAGATATGCCGGATTTTTGCAATGTTACGTAGATGGAAGTAGGCGGTCCTTGAAATTAATTTTATGTGGGCGTTAAAGGATAAATCCTGATCAAATATAACACCAAGATTCCTTACAGTCTCACTGGAGGCCAAATTAATGCCATCCATAGTTAGTATATCTTTAGATAATTTGTTTCGTAGATTTTTCGGGCCAAGTACAATAACTTCAGTTTTGGTCGTGTTTAACATCAAAAAGTTTAAGGTCATCCACGTTTTTAAGTCCTTGAGGCAGTCTTGAATTTTATTTAGATGATTAATTTCGTCAGGCTTGATTGATAAATATAGTTGAGTATCATCCGCATAACAATAATTAATAATTCCTTACATTTATTATAGCGCTTTATCAATGACTCAAAGCGCTTTACATATACACACATTACACATATATGATACATGCAATGGTCAGATACTGTGGACAATACCCACAGGAGCAAGTTCAGGTGAAGTGTCTTGCCCAAGGACACACCGGCTTTACAGACGCAGCAGCGGCGGGTTTCACCCCTTGATCTGATGATCATTGCACAGCACACTGCGCCACACCGTCCATCTTCACGCCTCGAGGTCATCGAGGTGCTTTTACAGGTACACATTAGTATTATACATGTACTGTGGACAATACCCACAGGAGCAAATCCGGGTGAAGTGTCTTGCCCAAGGACACAACGGCCTGACGCAGTGGCGGCAGGAGCGGGTTTCGAACTGGAGTTCCCCAGCACTCCCCCTTGATCTGATGATCGGATGCACAGACCACTGCGCCACCCGTCCCAGTAACAATGAAAATGTACAGAATGATTCCTTACAATATTGCCCAACGGAAGCATATATAATGTGAACAAAATAGGTCCGAGCACTGAGCCCTGTGGCACTCCATGGCTAACTTTGGTTTGCGTGGAGGATTCATCGTTGACACGTACAAACTGAGAGCGTTCAGATAGATAGGACCTAAACTATGGCGTTATATTTGTGCCTCTATCCTGAGCACGCAATGAAACATGTTGAGCATAGAAAATGCTATTGAGCGCGCACTTGAACAGTTTTGAGCACAGAGAAATATATTTTCTCTCATAAAACTCCTGCTCCGTGCGCAAGCAGACCGCTGCACGCGCGCTCTCTCTCCCTCGCTCGCTCGACCTCTCCAGCCTGTGCGCGCTCAGCTTTGCCTGCGCTCGCTCAAGTTGTCACAGCGTTACAAATGTGCCACAAAACCAACCAATCGGAGAACTCGAGAAGGTCAATTCTGATTGGCTGGTCGTCTCCAATCATATCTTCTATCTGAGATGAGAGAGGGATTTTCGGTTGCCATCGTTGACATTTACAGGACATGACAGACTCGAATGAAGAGAATAGCACGCCACAGTGTCAGGTGAGTAATACATTTCTAGTTTTCTGATATCACGTTATTGTTTGCAATGCCTGAGTTTGCTAGCCGGCAACATAGCTATAGGGGTAGTTTAAGCAAACAGCTAACAAACCGTAGCCTACATGTACATGAACCCTTCTGAGGTATTGATTACTTGCTGTAAGCATTAGAGGTGGCAGAATGACAAAACATGTTTCTCTCTCTATCACAATGTTGGGTTGACCAGAACCTGGACCAACTTCTGTTTCCTGTTCTACAATGGGCATATGCTTGCGTTAATTTTCAACCGGACAGATGAGCCTAGGATACCGGCTAAAGTTAGCAACACACGTTAACCATGAACAGCCTATTAATCCGTTCTCTTAATGTTATTTCTTCCAACGTTGTGGAATTAGAGAAAAGGGGCTTCTTAACATGCTTTTATCCGGGGTGGAGGGAGTTACATATTAGTTAAATATAACATTGGGGCGTGTGATTGTAGTGGGTGGAGAAATGAGGATATCCATCTTGGAGTTCAAGCTAGTATAATATAGTTAACGTTACACAATAATAAGGAAGAGAGCTATTTGTGTGATACATCGCTATTGATATGGATTTAGAGTGGATATTTGAAACTTCCAAACAGTAAACAAAAACGTAACTTATGGGTGAGTGTTTTTAGCAGAGCCATATAATGTCCTTGTAATTCTGTTGATTATTACCTGTCTGTATTATGTTGCAGCTCAGCTGATTTTGGATTGATGGCAAAGGGAGAGGGACTTAAGTGAGAGTGAAAACACAAGGTAAGTTTAAAATAGGTCAGCAATTTCCCACCCTATTGCTAGATGTATCTAACCCTTTCTCCTGTCTCCCTCTTTCAGTACAAGAACCCCAGGGGGATTCAATGGAGCCTGAAGACCTGCAATGAGACCCTCACCCTGCACCTGAGTCTCAACTCCCAGAGTTTTGCAAGCCTCTCCCTGTTCCTTATTTTGATTAAACAGACGTTAAGCTTCCCAATGGTGTGGTCTTCGTTTTGTGAAAAATATGATTACCTCACATATGTTGTTGCTGTTGTTGTCTTTTGTGATAGTTAAATTGCTCCTGCTGACTTGAGCCAGCCATTCTTTCCTCCTCTCTGTGTCAGTGGGGAAGCTGTACATTCAAACTCCTTTCTCTGAGCGCTTGGAGCATCCCTAGGCAGCACAGCAAACCATGGGGGAGACTATATGCCGGACAACACGAAGGAAAAGGCCCAGACAAACTGCATGATATGCTATTCAATGTTTATTGAATTCCATTTATTTACAATGGATGTTCCTAAAGCAACACATTTAACATCATCGTCATGCTGCTGCTGCTAGCCCTTTGACTCATTGTGCTGTCAGTTGACAATCATTGATATAGGCACCTGTGGGTCTCCTGTCCTTTCTGAAAGTCATAAAGATTACATTAGTACTTTAGATTACTTGTGTCCTCAATTACCAAGGGATTACTAAAACCACCATGAATTAAAGAAATGGTAGAAATGTATCTAATCTGAATTTTTAAACCTTCCTTCCCTCCCTCTAAATATATCAAACATTAGGATGTGATGCTCCTGACTACCATACAGGTTTAAGAAGATAATATTAGTTTTAAAGAAGTCAAAGCAATAAACAACATGCTCTTTAACCAAGGCAACGTTAGCCTAACATGTATGTTAACAGGTAAGATAGCTGTTCACACTATGTATATTTTCTACTTTCTACGTTGTAATGCTATGTTATTTCTATTTAAGATGTTTACATTTTCGATTGTTTAATTATAGTCTTTTAACTGTCTAATGTACAATGCCTCCTTGTCTTTTGCTGCTGCAGGGTAAACATTTCCCCAATTGGTATCAATAAAGTAGGCTACTTCTTATTTTATCTTAATCCTCAAATATTAGCACATTTAAAAAAAAAAAACACACACACTTTGATGTAACTACATACACATATCGATATGTTGTATAAATATTGCAAATCAAAACCTTTATTGACCACTAATTACCAAAAATTGCATTTCTATCCTGTTATTAATGCATTCAAAACGTGATTCAAATGGCCCGCCACGAACTTCCGGGAACTTTCTAAGTCTCTCTGAACCACGTGACGATCAAGCATTTTGGACTTCCGCTGTAGCAACTCTTCTCTCTACATGGCGCTGGACCAGCCAATCAGAATTGACCTTCTCGAGTTCTCCGATTGGTTGGTTTTGTGGCACATTTGTAACGCTGTGACAACTTGAGCAAGCGCAGGCAAAGCTGAGCGCGCACAGGCTGGAGAGGTCGAGCGAGCGGGGGAGAGAGAGCGTGTGCAGCGGTCTGCTTGCGCACGGAGCAGGAGTTTTATGAGAGAAAATATATTTCTCTGTGCTCAAAAATGTTCAAGTGCGCGCTAAATCGCATTTTCTATGCTCAACATGTTTCATTGCGTGCTCAGGATAGAGGCACAAATATAACGCCATACTAAACCAGCCTAAAGCAGTTCCCTGTATGTCAACTACGCAGGGGCGGATCTACCGGGGTGGCATGGGGTGGCAACTGCCACCCTAAACAATAGCCTTGCCACCCCAGCTGCCACCCCAGTTGGCATCTTTGTTTTGAAAGAAAAGTTGTGGCTCATCGGACATTTATGAGAGAAAGTCTCTAATGTCCGAGTGCAAGTGAATGCAGCACAAGATGCACGTCATGTAACCCCTCCCCGGTCCTGGCGCAAGAGTGGAAATATGATTGGTGGCGAATTCACTTGAACGTGGGGACGGCGCAAAACGAGAAGCCTTTCGGACCCAAGCACTGAAGGAATGAGGTATTTGCGGTCTACAATGACAGAGAAGAGAATGTCAAGTTTGGCTGTACTCAGCATTGAATCAAAACGCACTACAGCTGTTGATCTTAATAAGTTTGTGAGGCGTTTTGCTGAACAAAATAGTAATCGCCGCATTAGACAATAGACAATAGACATGCCAACTTGATGCTCTGCTCACGGATGACTCGATGAGAATAACAAACTGTTAAGATGATGACCTTGTATGCGTGTATATATTTTTTTCTTTGAGGGGGTCTGCCCCCAAAAAACAGTTTTAAGTCCTGAGAAAGTAAAATAAGACGGTGTGTAAAACTACACTGCCCAGCCAACAGAAAGTAACCACTTTGATTTAACTAGGCCAGTAGGTAAGGACCTTCCACTGGATAATAACTGCAGCGATGTTTATGTTTTAGCTGAATACACGTTTTTTAACCCTAACTGATGCAGTTAGTCACTTCTTTAATGTTTGTTCTTTCTGATGTAAAGTCAAGGTTGTAACTGTATATCAATAATTATATAATTACTTGTTTTTCAAATTTGAAGGAGGGTGAGCAAGCATCTTGATGAACATTCATCATTAACTCCTCCAAAAAATATAGTTTATTCAATAATAAATGAATATGTGAATCATAACAGTTCTTCACTATATCTGTAAAGCGTCTTTGAGCACCTGTAAAAGCGCTAACAAATTAAATCTATTATTATTATTATTATTTATTAACAGTGATTGACAGCTGATAGGAATAATATGATTGTTAATAGTATCATATTCATTCAGACAAACATCGATGAGACAGTTCATTAAAGTACTTATTGCAGCAGTCTGCATAGATTTGGTACCCCTGCTGGTCTAAGAGTGAGACAAACTCATTCAGTTATTGTTCAGTTAAAATTCATTAAATTACGTCTGCCACCTTATATGTAAGGCTTTACTGATGTGCCACAATAATATCACCTATGTGATTGAGTTAAAATATTAATATTGTGGCTTTCCAAGTTAACATTGATTGTAGGGGTGTAACGGTTCACAAACATTTCGGTTCGGTACGTACCTCGGTTTTTAGGTCACGGTTCGGTTCGGTACGTTTTCGGTACAGCAGAAAAAATTATCACAAAACATTAAATATATATATTTTAATTATTATTAAACTGTGACTAATGTATTCAAATAAATACAAAATATAGTAAAATAAACATTAAGGTGCAGCATTTCGATGAACTGAAATAATCTGTATTTGAACTGTACTAGTACCTAAGCAGCCAGCTTGACATTAGGACTTGCTTGTCATTGTATTTTCATGTTGTTTAAAGAAAGATGAACTTGTCCATATTGCTTGCTGAAAGGGCAGATCTGCTGGCACTAACAATGTCTCCTGCTGTGGAGAACACCCTCTCTAGGGACAGTGGCAGCAGATACAGCCAGGTAGCGCTTTGCTAACATGGCAACATAAGGATATTTGGCGTTTGTAATAGCTTTGGCTCGGTCTGAACTCTTTGCGAGTGGTGGAGGCTTACATGCTAGTGGGAGTTGGGTCTGCACTTCAGTCTTTTTTCTTTTGGTACCGGTGATATTCACATTCGGGTGATGCCTTTTCAAATGAGTGTGATGTATTGCCAGCCGCGTAACCAATGTTAGTTGAACAATGCCGACAAACAGCTTTGGTTCGGTTCACCTGTCTTTGTCCGTCATCCTTGTACGTAACTGCGAAACCAAAATGTTCCCAAACCGGAGACTTCAATGATGCTGGAGGATTTTCAGCTCAACTTTATCTGCGTTCGCCATTTCGACAGTTCCTCAAATTACTGACTACATTTGAACGCATCCCTGTGACCAGCTCTCATAGTATGCCTCTCGTCCAATTAAATGACTTGGTCGCTCTATGATATAGATTACTTCCAGAAAGTTGTTCATGTTCTCAATTTTTTACGTTTAACGCTATATTCGTTCGGTACACACGTGTACCGAACCGAAGGGCCCGTACCGAATAATTTCAGTGCGGGTACGTGTACCGTTACACCCCTAATTGATTGATATGATTGCGATTTAAATCAGCATATACTTCTATCAGGGAATGCCACCCCTCAAAATCTCCTGCCACCCTCTTGCCACCCCATGAATATTTGTCTAGATCCGCCCATGCAACTACGTGCTCTAGTCTTTGCAATAAGATATCATGGTCGATAGTATCAAATGCAGCACTGAGATCGAGCAAAACAAGAATAGAGACAAGTCCCTTGTCTGAGGCTATTAGAATGTAATTTGTGACTTTAACCAGAGCTGTCTCTGTGCTATGATGTGTTCTAAAGCCAGACTGAAAATCTTCAAATAAATCATTGTTTTTTAAGTAATCACACAACTGTTTTGCGACCGCTTTCTCAAGAATTTTTGAGAGGAATGGAAGATTAGAAATAGGTCTATAGTTGGCTAAAACCTCTGGATCGAGGTTGTGCTTTTTAAGAAGCGGTTTTATCACTGCTACTTTTAATGATTGTGGAACATAGCCTGATAATAAATTAAACAAATTAAACGAGATTCTTCAAGTTTAGTGGAACGCCATATCCTTTCAAGTTGTCTCGACTTTTGCTTTATTTTGCGGGTTTCGGCATTATGCCATGGAGCTAATCTATGTTGTTTTATTTTCTTCTTTTTCAAAGGAACAACAGAGTCTAATTTTATTCGCAGCGCATCTGTAGCACTATCAACAACATGATCAATTTGGGGTGGTGTACATTTTGTATAAGTTTCCTCCCTTACATGCAGACATGCTATCGAGTTAAGTATTGGTGGAATCTCTTCCTTAAATTTGGCTATAGCACTAACAGATAGGTTTCTGCTGCAGGAGCTTTTGACTAATGCTTTGTAGTCTAGTAACCCCTAATTGGGGTCATGAAAGGGGCGTCCACGCCGCGGCCCTGGGAGTATTGACGAGATCGACAAGATCGACAAGATCGACAAGATCGACAAGATCGACTAGATACTGCTAATCCTATCACCACTACAAGCAACAGTTACAAGCTACAAAACAGCCACAAGCTACGCTACAAGCCACAAGCTATGCTAGCCGCAAGCTAGTCTGCACAAGCTATGCTACAAGCTACGCTACAAGCTACGCTACAAGCTACGCTGAAAGCGCTGTAAGTAAGCCACAGAACACCAAGAGAAAACATCATGCCTGGAGATAGACACAAAGGACGATGCCTTAAACGAGCGACCCCTTCAAGACCGGCACTGACAGTCATATCTGTGAACATTGAAGGGTTCTCCTCTGCAAAACAAACCATCTTAGCCGACCTATGCAGCAAGCGGACTTGGCAGAGTTTAATGAGAAGGGACAGCAATGTGTTCAGCTGTGGCTGAACCACATCTAACCAAGCCCTGTAACTGACTGCCTTGTGGACACGATAAGAAGAAGTCTAGTAACAGCACTTCAAAAGTTACTAAGAAATGGTCGGATAAAGCAGGATTATGCGGTTCGACTAATAGTTGCTCAATTTCAATACCATAAGTCAGAACAAGGTCGAGGGTGTGATTATAGCAGTGGGTTGGTTTATTTACACTCTGACGGAAACCAACATAATCTAATATAGAGTTAAATGCAACAGTAAGGCTATTTTTATCATCGTCAACATGAATATTAAAGTCACCTACGATAATTACTTTATCTGTTTTAAGTACCAAAGTTGATAAAAACTCAGAGAATTCTGATAAGAATTCTGAATAAGGACCTGGTGCACGGTGCACTGTAACAAATAAGATTGGCTGCAAAGTTTTCCAGGTCGGATGCGTAAGACTAAAAACGAGACTTTCAACGGAGGTATAATTTAATTTTGGTTTAGTATTGATAAGTAAACTTGAGTCAAAGATTACTGCAACTCCACCTCCTCGGCCCGTGCCTTGGGCAATATGATTATTGATATGGCTGGGTGGAGTGGCCTCATTTATACTGAAATATTCTTCATGTCTCAACCAAGTTTCAGTGAGACAGCATATATCAATATTATAATCTGATATTAAATCATTTACCAATATTGCTTTAGATGCTAGAGATCTTATGTTTAAAAAACCACATTTAATCTTCTTGTTTTGTTGCATATGTAATATTAAGCTGTCTGTGGCTCTTTTTCTGTAACTACGCACATTTCCCCTCCGTGGAACTAATAAAGGTATTCCGATTCTGATTCTGATGTCACTTCAAGCGTCTCTGCACCTTGCTAAATCAGTAACAATTGAAACACATGACGCAATTTGTGGTGAGCCATGTTCCTGCCGCCAGTGCAGTGGAACCAGTGATACATTTAAATGAAAGTGTGATAAAGCTTGTATGGTTTCGGTTGCTCCAGATCACTCATCCTGAAGAGATGCTGTAGTTCAGGGTCACATATTCTTTATACATTTGTCAATACGTTTTAAGCATCGTGTATATTTGTGGGTGTGTAACTGCCCATTCTCCCATTTCCCTAAATACATTATGTATAATTATTGGTTTAACTATAAGAACAGAGCATTTTTCCTTGCCTCTCGAGCCTGATTGTTGGCCCGTTCTCATTCTCTCTCACTATCACTGCCCTCAAACTCACTGTCCTGCACTTAAGAGGGGCTAGGGCCCACTTGACAATGTTCTGTTCACTCTTTATACCATAAAAAGCACTTTTATCCATTATTGCCAGTGATAATTAAGCAAGAACATTTAACAGGGTCAGCATTTTACATCTCCATTATTAATCATGGTGTTGGAGCCAAATGGGAAGTTAATAGGCGCTTTCACACCGGAGTACTTTTCCCAGTATATAGTTCCGATATAGTTCAGAAAATTTGCGTTCACACCAAAAAAATCCGGAACTACAACTTAGTTCATGAGAACCTTTTCACCCCTTTTTGAGAGCAGGTACTTTCATGGGAGAAAAAGGTTCCCATTTCTGATTGCAAACCACCCCCCGTAAAACTCCCAAAAAGTTTTGTGAAGCCGCCATTTTATTTTCCTCGCATTAGCATTATTAGCATTAGCCCAGCGCACCAACGGAGAGAGACTAAATTTGGCAATACAATATAAAACGTGGGAGCGGTGGAGTGATGAGGAGATGTCGGCGTTCTGGCGATTTACTCGGACTTCCGGCCGGGGACTTCGGGTGGCAGTGAAGTACTAAGTTATGATATAATTAAAAATAAATATATAATAAAAAATAAAAAGTGTTGTGCTGTGCTGGTTGTATAGTCTGACCAGTGGCGGCGCCAGAGATTTTCTCTAGGGGGTGCTGTGGGGTAGCTTGACGTTTCATAGAGGGTGCTCAAACATTTAGGGTTTCCCATTAATGCACCAGAGCTACAGTTGAATTTTCTACTGCAACACTCCCCACGCACGCACACACAGTGCACCCGCGACTGTTACAATGAAGGCTCGATAATCAGCTCACGGCATATAGGCAGGGGTAAAGTGCTATTTTTACATTACATTACATTACATTGCATTTAGCTGACGCTTCTATCCAAAGCGACTTACAATAAGTACATTCGACCAGGAAGACACAACCTTGAAGAAAACAGAATCATATAAGTACATCAGGTTTCATAGAGCCAAACATTTCAAGTGCTACTCAACTGGCTTTAGGTAAGCCAGCCCTTTATTAGTATAAAAGTGCTTCGTTAATAGTTCTAACGCTCGAAGTGGAGTCGAAAGAGATGAGTTTTCAGTTTGCGCCGGAAGATGTGCAAGCTATCTGCCGTCCTGATGTCAATGGGGAGCTCATTCCACCATCTTGGAGCCAGGACAGCAAACCCACGTGTTTTCGCCGATGGGAACTTGGGTCCCCCTCGCAGCGAGGGCGCAACGAGTCGTTTGGCTGATGCAGAGCGTAGTGCACGCGCTGGGGTGTACGGTTTAACCATGTCCTGGATGTAGGAAGGGCCAGTTCCATTCGCAGCATGGTAAGCAAGTACCAGTGTCTTGAGTGGATTCTAGCAGTTACCGGAAGCCAGTGAAGGAGCGGAGGAGCGGAGTGGTGTGGGAGAATTTAGGAAGGTTGAAGACCAGACGAGCCGCTGCATTCTGGATGAGCTGCAGAGGTCGGATGGCACATGCAGGTAGACCAGCCAGGAGGGAGTTGCAGTAGTTTTTACAAGTGGGGAGAGGACCTCACCTCCTCTAGGAGGGTCCTCACCTCCTCTAGGGGGTCCGGGGGCATGCTCCCCCGGGAAGATTTTTTTTTAAATATTGAAGTTAAAAGCATCAATCTGGTGCACTTTGAGAGCAACATTAAGATATCTATGGATACATCTCTCAACACCCATATGAAACAGAACTGTCAACAGATTTTCTATCTCTTTATAGACATTTTACAAATCACTACCCTTTTAAAACAAACCGTTTGAGACCCACTGAGATAACTAGACTAAAGTTAACTATCTAAACACTGAGAGAGTCCTTTACTTCACCTGAGCAGAGGTTATCTGAGACTCTCAGTCTGACAGGAGAGAGTTCTCCCTCCACCTTGTTGTTGAAAAAGCTCCTTATATCCGTTAGCTTGGCTAGCTAGCACCAGATGCTAACCACAACGATCTCCGACACACACACACACACACACACACACACACACACACACACACACACACACACACACACACACACTTTGTTGTTGCTGCTGTAGCGGAAGTTTAGTACAATTATTTTTGATGAAATACTCCAAATCTCCACCCTCCATAATTGCACTTGCTTCAGTTGCTTGCTACTTTCTAACGGCGGTGAGAGTGATGCTATCTATCTTCTATCGATTAGATTTATGATTCGAAAATTATAAAAGTAGGGTAGACATGTGGATATTATCCGACTGAACAAAACTTGCATTTATCTAACAGGTTCGTTTTCCACTGACCTTATTTCGAGCTATTTTCCTAAATCCTATGGAGAAATTCCATTGCTTTTTTGTCGAGGGAAACATGAGGGAAACCGGGCGCAGCTTACTTCCGGATTTTAGGATGCGTCACTGCCACACTAAATTGATGCGATTTGATTGGATTGTGAGGCAGCCTATACATATATACAGCTATCATACTGAATACATATTTACTGTGAATGTGTGCAAAAATGTATGGCATATGGCTGTCTAACAGAAGTTACATTCATTTATCACTTATTCTGACAATGTACTTAACCCCAAATAAAAGAACCCAATAAAAAGAGTTGTTAAGTAATAGTGAAGTCACGTCGTAATAACAATAACTCATCTCTCTCTCGTTTTATTTTTGAGCTTTGCTAAAATCCACTGTGTCAAGTGTCCATCTTGGGTTGCCGTCCGGAGTTGTCCAATATGGCGGACCATCTCGCACATGCGCACTGCAGATCGGGCAGAGCTGCAGATCGGGTAGTGACAGTGGGCCATTTTATCATCATGCGCTAATGAGCAGCTCTCATAGGAATGAATGAGGCCCCGCCTCCCAAGCTGTATCCAGTTCTTATTATACATCCATGGCCCAGAGCCATATAATAGAAGAGTTACGACAACGGAAGTCCAAAAACGGTTATCGTCACGTGGTTCATGTAGAAGAGGATCGTTCCCCGGAAGTTCATGGCGGGCAAAGTGAATGCATTGATAACAGGAGATAGAACTACGATTTTTGGTAATTATTAGTGAATAAAGGTTTTGATTTTCAATATTTATACAACAAATCGATATGTGTATGTATTTACATCAATATGTTTTAAAAAATAAAATAGAATTTGCTAATATTAAGTGATAATATTAGGATTAGTGTGAACAACTGTTAGGCTAACAGTGCCTTGGTTAAAGAGCCTGTTGCTGTTTATTTATAGCTTTGAATTCTTTAAAACCAATATTATCTTCTTAAACTTGTATGGTAGTCAGGAGCATCATGTTATAATGTTTATTGATATATTTAGAGGGAGGGGATCTAAAGTAATGCTTTAAAATTCAGATTAGATTCATTTCTACCATTTTCTTAAATTCATGGTAGTTTCAGTAATCCCATGGTAATTGAGGACACAAGTTATCTAAATGACTAATGTCATCTTTATGGCTTTCAGAAAGGACAGGAGACCGACAGGTGACTATCAAAGGACTAGCAGCAGCAGCATGATGATGATGATGATGTTAAATGTGTTGTTTTAGGAACATCCATTGCAAATACATGGAATTCAATAAACATTTAATAGCATATCATGCAGTTTGTCTGTGCCTTTTCCTCCGTGTTGTCCTGGTTTGCTGTGCTGCCTCCTAGTCGCCACCATGGTTTGCTGTGCTGCCTGGGGATGCTCAAATCGCTCAGAGAAAGGAGTACAAATGTACGGCTTCCCCACTGACACAGAGCGGAGGAAAAAATGGCTGGCTCAAGTCAGCAGGAGCAATTTCACAACCAACAGCAACAAAATATGTGATGTAATTATATACAAATACTGCATTTGCACTTTTTCACAAAACGAAACCACACCATTGGGAAAGCTTAATGTTTTGTTTAATACAAAAAAACAGGGAAAGGCTTGAAAAACACTGAGAGTTGAGACTCAGGGTGCAGGGTGAGGGTCTCAGTGCAGGTATTCAGGCTCCATTGAATCCCCCTCTGGTTCTTGTGCTGAAAGAGGGATAAACAGACAGGAGAAAGGGTTATACACACCTATATAGCACACCTATTGGATGGGAAATTGCCTTGGGGAGATAAGGTGTGGTCTTTGTTCCCAACTGAAGTTATGGAACTTTATTATTTGTGAGTTTAACAAAGTATGACAAATGGCATCAGTAACAGATGTGATATGAATTTCTATAAAGTTGTCTCACATTCTTGGTCATATTGTATATACAGTATGTAATGAGTGTAACATGTCCAGTAAGTATAAAGTGTTTCCTAATACTGTGTATTCAACCACTATGGAATATGTATGTGGGCAGACAAAACTGAGTTGTTCTGTGTGTGAAGTAACCTCAAGTCACTCCGCAGGCACATTTTGATGCAGACCAGTTTGTCAAGACAAAAAAGGGCAAGACTAGGCTGAGAGCATGAGGCTATACCCACCAGGCACGCCGGATTCATTTTAGAAGTGGGGAGGCCAAAAAAAGTGCGTGTGTATGGCCCAATCCCAAACCACGCCCTACACCTACACACACACCCTCCGTGACGGAGTGAACTCCGTGGAGTGACACATGAGGCTCCCTCCTATCAGATGGAGGGAGTAAATACAGCAGCAAGCTTTGGGACAAACTCCCCTCTCTCCGGCAGAAACAGGAAATGCGTAACTGTATGTAGGCCTAACAACGGTTTCAAATCAGCATCTCAGACAAAAAATGTAAATTAATAACTCAAATAAAACTCCAAACATCTTTAATTGGGTTATATTGTTAATTGCTCTTTTCGTTTTAAACCTGATGTTTATAAGCTTCTTAGTTTTTGCAATAGTCTGTAAATATACACAACTTTATAATAAAATGCACACATTTACCTTTTTCTAGACTAAACACAGGTATGATCCTAAGTTAAAAAAAATATGAGGTTATCATGAGGTTGTTAACATCGCAATTTATCACTATCGTTTAGTGGTTTTGCAAATAATTAACCACTCTCTGCATTGTACCATTCTGCGTTGAAGTACCTTCTCTTTGCTCAAATAATCTACTAGCGGTCTCCTTTTTTCCGATAGTTAGCTGTACAGCTTTACCCGCCTCAATGTCCCAACAACAAACCTCCATGCAGTCGGAACCAGCCTGTTTCGGTTCAACGACGGCGGCGGTGGGGGCGGCGGTGGTTTTGACAGTTTCTGCGGCCGCAGAGCTGCTGCTGGGGTTCATCTGGCTTCGCTGTTTCTATGATTGATGAAGGTCCAGGCTCCGGAGATGTGGATGTCAGGGATGTGACCTTCCAGTTGTTACATTTAAGTTTAGATTGACTGTATTTAGTTTTCTTCTGCGCTGGTTCTTCTGACATGTTTGCAAGTGTATATATTATTTCTAGGTTAACGGTTGACACACAGAACAACGTAACAAATAAAGTAAACAACGTAACAAATAAACAAATCTAAGCTTTTTTATTGGTTGTAATTTACATGGATACATTTGAATGGTGTGACAATGATTGATTTGATTGGGTTAAAATGTACATATTCTTCCTGTTATGTCTGCCTGCTTTATTTTACCTAATGCAAAGTGACCTGCTGCTCCATCGAAGTCAGTCGCATTGATCCGAAGACATATTTTGATTCCTAGCTTTCTAATGATATCAGGATTGTTTTTGTACTCCAAATATTAAGCAAAATATGTCACATTATATAATGACTGTTACAGAGTCATCATTTTGAGAAAAAGGCCTTTAAAGTTTTCTCTTCTCTGGAATCCATAATTTCTCATCATCAATCATCATGATTGATTATTAGCGGAGCAAATGATCAAAATACTACGGAGGAAAGATATTTTCGTTTGGATTACTGCACTCACGAGAAACACCGGCTGTTGTTATGGCTGCTGTGACGTTAAGCTACTCCGTTCTCCGCTTGTAATTATGCCGAAGCTTCAAAGTTGTATTTATCATCTGAATTTGCCGAAACAAGTTTAATATTCTGAAAGCCAAGACCTTGCTTATTTGAAATCAGATAAAAACAAACGGACCCTGCCGTGTTATCTATGATTACTATACACCTTACATTCATAATTTCAGCGGGAGGGAGGGGGGCGGCGCTGAGGAACAGCAGAGTGGCGAGAGCTGTCATCTTCCCTTCACAAGCTTCAAACATGCCTGTAGCTAGTGAGATTGAATATAACAATCAAAAATAACAAAATATACACAGCTAGATCAGATCATGTTTTAGATGCGACTTTAGAGTAGAGGGGAATTATTGAAACGGGATTTGTACAGTTTTCCGCGGCACAGTTTCATGGAAACACATCAGCTTTTGGACGACAGTCAATATGGATTCAGGAAAGATAGATCAACATCTATGGCACTAATGGAATTAAGTGAGGAAATAGCAAACTGCATGGACAATAAAAAACAAGCAGTGGGAATATTTATAGACTTACAAAAAGAATTTGACACCATAGATCACAATATTTTACTGATAAAACTGGAACGGTATGGCATCAGAGGGGTGGGATTAAACTGGGTGAGAGATTATTGAAGCAACAGACAACAATTTGTTGAATTTGTTGAAAACATAAAACAAATCCACAGATACAATTAATACTAGATAACATACACATAGAAAGAGTATATGAAATGAAGTTCCTTGGTGTGGTTTTAGACCACAAAATCAGCTGGAAACCTCATATCACTCATGTAAAAGCAAAACTGGCTAAAACTATCGCAATATTGGGAAAAGCCAGATGCATTCTGGACTATAACTCATTGTATACTCTATATAACACATTAATATTGCCATATCTGATTTACTGTGTGGAGATTTGGGGAAACACGTACAAAACCAACCTACAGCCGTTATGCACATTACAAAAAAGGGCTATAAGAGTTATCAATAATGTTGGATATCTTGAACACACTAATGTATTATTTTTGAAGTCACACATATTGAAGTTCATTGATCTGGTTAAATTTAAAACGGCACAAATCATGTACAGAGCAAGACATAATCTACTTCCTAGGAAATTAAAAACATTGTTCATAGACAGAGAGGGTGGGTATAATTTGAGAGGAAATCTACATTTTAAACAACTCAAGGTCAGAACAACTCTGAGAAGTATGAGTATAACAATCTGTGGGGTGCTTTTATGGAATGGTTTGGAGCAGGAGTTAAAACAAAGCACAAGCATAATTCAGTTTAAAAGGATGTACAGAAACACTTTTTTGTAAAAATATGAGAATGAAGAAAGGTGATTGAAGATGAGAAATTATTGTATATGTATGTATGAATGTAAATGTATGTAGGAATAACTTGCATAATGATTTAAAGGACAATCATTGATCAAGTAAGGGGTGGGAATTAATAAGCATTTGCTTCCTCCTACTCCCTTTCGGACACATATGATTTATTATTATTAATATGAAGACTTTTTTTTGTTTTTTTGTTGAATATACAAATATTACCATGAATGTGGATAAATACTGTATTATAACAATACGGTATTCTGTTTTTCACATTTGTTATTTTTTATTTGTTATTTTTTAATCTGTTCGAAATAAAGACTGAAAAGAAAAAAAAAGAAAAATCTGCTGCTGCGAAAATGTGGGGCGTGGCTGAAAAGTGGGGGGGCCAATGGCCCCCTGGCGCCCCCGCTTCCGGCGCCCTTGGTTCCAACCGACCCGTGTTGCAACTGTCCCTGGTCTCCCTACACAGTAAAAGTACTTGATTGTACTTTTGGTAGTAGTCTAACAAGTAGGCTACTGAGTCCAACAGTAGGCTATCACTTTTATTAAGAATGTATGGCTAAAAATAATTTTATCTCATCAAATTTAGCAGAAGTGGCATGATTTTGTTCTCAGGAGGGGAATTTGAGAGTATTACCCAGAAAAAAGACAGTAAAAGTACTTCATTTTATTGTTGGTAGCAGTCAAACTAGGACTGAGTCAAACAGTGTTGTTTTTTTTAACAATTTATGGTAAAAATAATTTGTATCGCATGAAGCAGAAAGACACGCATTGTGTTACTCTTGCGTTAGTGCCGCTTCTCAGCGATTACCGTAAAGGCGCTATAAATCGCGCTCTCAAAAATGAAGAACTGCTCATTTGACCAAGCAAATTTGAGAGACGGCTGAGTTACTGCAGAACGTCTCATTGTAGGCCTATGTGTTATAATGTTTTTTAACAGACGTTGTCTGATTATATAATCATATGCGCGGACCGCTAGAGTCTGTTGATCTCCAGATTAACAGCAGCATGAGAATAACCTGCCGATGCTCCATGGCGGAGGCTCCGGTAGAAATTGCCGGGATTTGCGTTTTTATCCCCTTAATGTCTGACCAATGGTTGAACAGCATTTCCGAGCACATGACTTGTGTTTAAAGTTTATAGTCCGTTTGAGTTTTGCCAGTGTGAACGCAAACCGAACCTTCTGAAAAATGAAACAATATAACAAATGGTGGTCTGGTGCGCACCAGAGAGCGGACTATTAGGTGTGAATGCACTATGTACGGCAAAGTACTTGGTGTGAAAGCGCCTATTGTTTAGGACATTTCTAAAGAATATAAAACATGACTTTAAACAATCTAAACCCCTTGTATTTTTTACACGATAGATTTTTCACATGTATATAGAATGACAACGAGTCAAAAGGTAGGTAAGAGCTTAGTCAGAGGAGTTTATTCATTACAAACATGTCCACATCATGGCTACAGGCAGCTGAACATCAGGTTCTCCTCCAGTCTTGGAAAGGTTTGTCTGAAAGTCTCTCCTGGTTTCATATTCTTCATGTGAGCACTAACAGCTGTTGGTCCTTGACATTTACAGAAAGGTTTCAAAATTACTGAGGTTCTACAATCATAGGAAAGTTACAGCATTTGAAAGAAAGGGTTGTAAAGTTAACTGCCTCATTTCCTGTTGCTGGATGGATTCTACATGACCCACTATGACTTCTGACTTTACCTTTCCCCCCTGCAAAGCAGTTCTTAAGACTTTCATAAATATTGAAACATGTACAAAACAACGTAATAAATACAGCAGCACAGGATCGCATGTGCTGTTTTTGTCAGGTCAGACTCAGACATGTTTAAAACTCTAGTGAAATATTGTGTCCATTCTTATGTAAACCAGTGTTAGAACTTTTCTGATAATTAATCTCATCTTGATAGAAGTCATCCATCAGCTTCTGTCCCAACTCCTCTACTGGCCACTCCTCCACAAACCCCAAGCTGTACAAGCCCGGTGCTGGCTCCAGATCAGCCCAGTCCGAATCAGCTGGCAGGCTGCTCACAGAGCCCTGCAGGGCGGAGGAGATGCTCACCAAAGCAGAGTGACTAAGGCTGTCTTCATGCATGTCCTCTAAACTCAAAGAACTGACACCGTGTGGTCTTGTAGTGGCATCAGAAAAGTATTCTTCCTGCCATTTTGTCTGCTCTTCTCCAGTCAAGGGACTCAGATGAAGAACTTCGTCTTCTTCAGCTCCAGAATCAAAATCAGGCTTACCGAGAGACCCGTGTACAAAGGTGGTGTCCCTGAAGCCAGCTGGATGAGCGTGCTGCTCCGAGTCTGACTCTCTGCTCTGAACACTGTGAAGCATATCATCATCATCATCACCACCACCATCATCATCTCCTTCACTCTGATCAGCATCTTCTGCTTGGCCTTGTATCCAGTCAGACCAGAGGAGCGAGTCACTCTGATTTGCCTCCAGCCTGCTGATATTAAACAAACCTGGAACATCCATTCCCAAGTCACCGGTGTCAGAGTGTTTCCCAACTGTCTCAAAGTCTCTAATATCTGACTCCCAAAGAGAACCAGATCTATTGGTTACTCCAACAACAGTATCAGGGGTGAAGCTTTGTGTCCCACCTGCTGCACTATTAATGGTGGTGCTGCAGTTCTTTGGGTCACCATCAGCACAAAGCTCACTGGTAGGAAGTGCAGATGTGGAAACATTTTCTGCAGAACCAAGATTACTCGTATCATCATAATCAATCGCAAAGCTGGAAGCTGTAGTTGTAGCGCTGGAACCAGAAGCATCAGTGCTGATGTTGTGACTGGACAAACCACTCACAGAAGCATGTTCGGTACTTGAGAATTCCTCTGGTGTACTCTGGTCAGGCATGATGTCCTCTGTAGAGAACTCTTTCAGCTGGCTGTCCGTCTCATCCATCACCACCTCCGTCTCTCCCACGTCGTCCTCCTCCTCCTCCTCCTCCTCCTGAGTGACTACATCACTTGTTCTCCATGCTTTTGTCTCATTAGTCTTCTTAGGACTGGCTTCTTCCTCCTCCGTCTCCTGTGGAAAAGTCTGGACTTCCTTATGGTTCTCATCTTTTTCCTCTTCCAGCTTCTCTTCTGGATCTTCCCAGTCTCTTGTCTTCTCTGCTTGAAAAGACATCTCCTTCCCCCTTGGTTTCACTTCACTTCTTTGTCTGATGAGCAAGCCTGGACTGCTGACTGTGTTCTTGTTAGCTGCTTAGAGAAGCAGGAGAACATAAAGCCAGAGATTAAACAGCAATACTGTCATTCAACAACCCCCATCACACCACCAACAAACTGCTCTGTCTGCTGCCGTGTAGCAGGCGGTGCCGCAGCATCAGGACTAAAACCACCAGACTCAGGGACAGCTTCATCCCACAGGCCATAAGACTGCTAAACTCATGAGCTCTGGGAAGTGCCTTCATAACCTTAAGCATCATTCGGTTTGCATTTCAAATATAAATGTATTGTTACAATAAGCAGTATTGTATAGTATTTAATTGTACATTCTGTTCTTAGCTAATCTTAGTCTATTTGACATGTATATAGTCTACTTCTCCTGCATTACTTGCACATTGGTCACTTGCAACTTTTTATTTTAATTAGGTTTCTTTTTACACAGTTTTTTATGTATTCTGTGTTATATATATTTATGTAGACTGGAAGTGAAGATTTTCATTGCCTTAACTACACTGTAGCTACTGTGCATATGACAATAAAACCTTTATCATAGATCAATGACCAAGTCGTATCTACAATGCAAAATAATGTGTTATTATTTCATTGCACATAATCACTGATGTGTTAACTTATCTTCAGTTATGTGATTTGGAGAAATTTGTTTCCAGAACTTACATTGGTGTATGTTGCCACACATGGAGTCACAGCAGGAGCACACTGAGGCTGCGGCCGTCAGCTCCTCCCACCTGCACACACAAACATCAGTGCACATGCAAACACACAATCAACCACTGAATTCACACCAAATATATTGCCACACTGATTTACATGTAATGATCACTCTGATTTAACTGCGTTACACTTGAAGTGGTTTATGTTAATAGCGTTGCTCACCTGCCAGCAGCCTGGTCGTAGCTGCAGGACTTTGAGGAGTAGGAAGTGGTGAGACCGACTGATATTGAACAGTGGAGGTACAGCACCTACAATCAGACACACAGCAGATTATAAAGTTACTGCTGGGTTTATAGATCCACTAGTTTAGTTAACATGTCATTAAGGTATGTACTGTGCAGCTTGCAGGATCCTTCCAGCACTTCTTCAATAGCTATCTTAGTCTTCAGTCTTCAGATTCTGGTAAAAGGATGCCCTAATGTAATGGTAAAATTACATAATCATTGTTCATCTGTAAAATAACTCAAGTCATTGTGACCTTTATGCACATGATTTGAGAAGGTTCAGACTATAAAATAAAGATTACACCGATACAAGTTAAAGCGATGATACATCGGTCCGATACATTCAGTACTGTATGAGTAATCTCTCGGAGCCACGTAAAGGAAGTTCACATCAACATCCTACAGACTTGGTCTTGGAGTGTGTGCCTACTCACGTAGGCCCATGATCACACTCTTAGAAAGTGGGCTACACGGAAATAGCGATATAAAAAGAGTCAGTGATAGCAAAACTATTCTTGGTGCTCATTAGACAGTAGATATGGGAAGGTGAAGATAAGTGCCCTGACCCAAGACAAAAGTGGACAGACTGAAGGAAGCATGCGACAGTGCATTACACATGGAGATACTTCATTGCTGTAAAATAAGCTCCTAAAGCAGGAACTGATTATATCATTCAGCACACAAAGAATGTATCAGCATAAGTGGGTTCTAAAGCAGGCTCCATCAACCAGCTCCACCCATCATTTCACATGCTTTGACAAATTATGTACAATATTTTACACTACATTCACGGTATAATAGTCATTTACAATAACCATTTTACAGGGGCCCAAATGTTTTGGGTGTAGACTTGATTACAAAAATAATATTATTCTGTAAAGGTCAGCCAACTAAGTGTGTAGGTGGGGGGATGTTTTACATATTACAGTTAATCAGAAAAAGTGCATGTTATTCACTGGATGAACAGTACCCATTATTTTGAGAGTAGAAAAACTATTTTCATATTTCAATAAATAAATGTTAACCTTAAAATGTATACTACCCTAAACTCAGCAAAAACACTTAAATTGGTCTTACCTGTGAGAGTTCTCTGAAGAGAAATGCATCCACAGAGAACTTCAGCACACTGCCCCCTCCCAGCAGGAAGCGGGAGCTGCTGCCCACCCTCCTGCTGTCTGGCATGCAGCTGCATCAAAAATGAAAGCACGAATCAATCAGGACATGTAGAGTGACAAACAATGACGGTAAACTACCTGTGTCCTTACTAGAGACTCACCCATAGTTAGTAATGATGTCCGCTCTGTGCTCACTGTGTGGGTCGCTGGAGCTTGTGGCATAGCAGGAGTCCACATAAAGCCTCTCCCCAGCAAACAGAGCTGCTGCCTGGGCAACAAAATAAACCGGCTCCCCTAAAAAGAACCAATGGCCTGATGGGACGGGCTCTCCCTGGGCTGTTAAAACACACATGCAGACAAGACCAATATGCCGATTAATATCAGAATGACAGTGTAGACTTTGAGCACTTGATGTCAACTGTTGAATTCAGATATTTACAGCGGACATGTCATATTGTGCAAATAATAACAAACACTTTTTATTCTGTAGGTGTCTTACCATTGCAGACAGTAAGGCTGTAGCTGAGTTTACTCCTGATGCTCTTCATTAAGGTTGTGTGTTGAATTTGAGGTCTGAAGCCAACTTGGTAGGCGTAATGGAACCTGAGACAGACAAAGAGGATTTTAATATGAGATATATTCCACCAGAGGCTGATAAAAAGCCACATTACATGCCAAGATACTGCAAGAAGGTTAAACCAACACTTTCCACCAATGTCTATATAAAATATGCACATAATAATAATAATAATAATAATAATAATAGGGATTGGTGGTGAAGGCGAGGCGCCCGAGGGACACAGCAGAACAGACAGCACGTAACCTGAGACAGCACCCACCTGTCACCAACACTGCCACATCCCTCATAATCCATAACTTTAATCATCGATACAAATTAAATCTGATGAGTGATATCAAAATTGACACCCGTACAGTTGTCACAAAGGGGGAAATCATCTAGAGATCTAACTGTTTTTCCCAGAAGACTAATATGCGCTGCACACAATGGTGTTTCTCATGCAGTGGCTCAGCAGCCATTCATTCACTAAGCATAAATGAAGATGCTGGCCCTTTCCACACATCAGACACAAACTGAAAGAGAGATCAAATATGCATCAAGCCGATACAGAAGAAAACTAGTGACACTACCACAGATTGCTTCACAAACTTAGTTAGTAGGTAGGGCTAAATGATTTAAATTGCAATTACTTTTGTATAGGTACCAGGCACATGTACCAAGCACACACCAAAGAGTAGATGATCAGATCCTGGTCCTTCCAGTTCTTTTCCAGATATTATTTTCCAACAAGTCAGTTTAAGTCTGCTCCATTCAACAATCACTTCATGTTTAAATTAGGAGCTTTATGCATCAAACATGTTATTCTGTTTGCAAGTCCAATAAAAGATGTGTAGAAACCTCCTCATCTCCTAAGACACATGAGCCTTGATGATTTTCTTGGTCAGAGTGGTGACAGGATAAAACATACTTCTTTAAATGCTGTGGAAGGTCCTGAAGTTACCTGTTGTAATTGCAATAGATAGGGAAGTTAAGTGGTACGACTCTGATGACGTAGCCTTGCTGAGGTGGAGTATAGCACAGCACATAGCTGTACACCAGCTGGCCGCCAACAACCTGGGAGACAGTAAGACATTTTCAATAGGAATTCATTCCATCTACATTTAAAGCCATTTCAATCCATCTACACCATATTTCATTCTGGATTCTTAAGGCCTAATGTTATTTAAAAATGCAACAGCCTCAATCGTTGATTGAACAAGCTTATGAACATTTTGTAGTTGAGCTTCACCATGTTAAAACCAACGCTGTTCTACGACGATTGATTGTTTAAACAGCAGGACCACTTTAGAATTATAAAAATTAAGCACTTACTTTATTTTAGAAGCTGATGATTCAGCATAATATGATTTGCTGTTCTTAAACAGTTCTTTTTATGGCAGTCTGCATCGGTGAGATTTTACAGCAAGGGGCAATTCCACTGGTTGCAATAAATTAGTCAAATTGTAAAGAAGTCTAGGAGACAATTATCTTTAATTAATTCAGTAAACTTAAACCATTAAATAGATGTCTGTATAAGGGTAGGCAGTATTTACTGTGCAACTGGTAATGGTAAGACATTTGTTATATTTGTATGCAATGAAGTACATTTGTAAAGTAACTAAAGCTGTAAGATAAATGTAGTGAAGTACAAGATTTTCCTTTAATTTGCAGTGGAGTAGAAGTATAAAGTGGCTGTAAATAAAATACTAAGGCACAGTACAGTCTACCTGCATTTAAGTACAGCACTAGAGTAAATGTACATTGTACCATTACTTGTACCATGGTAATGTTGCAGTACTGTTATGATAAGGTAATGCTTCTTTCTTGAAAACGTGTTGCTGTAATGTTATGATAATGTTATGGTAATGTTTCATTCATGAACAGGTGATGTTGCTATAATGTTATGGTATTGTTGCTGTAATGTTTCATTAATTCTGTTAAATAATGTTGCAATGTTATGATACTGTTGTGGTGTTGCAGCAATGTTATAATATTGGTAACGTTATGATAATGTTTCACTAACATTGAGAATATGTTGTTAATGTTATTATAATGTTTAAATAATGTTACTGTAATGTGTCACTGATGTTGGAGGTAATGTTTCAATAATATTGCTGTATTGTTTCACGAAGTAATGATGCTGTCAGGTGTTCCCACCTGAGGCTCTCCGCCGCAGTCGGTCAGTCTGTGGTGGAAGTAGAGAAAGCGGGGGCTGACCCTGCTGACCGGGCACGAGCCGAGTCGAAACAGCGATGGATCGGTCCACGTGCGCAGATGGAGGCGGTCGACGCGCACAGAGATATCATCGAACCCGCACCAGACGTGCACAGCGCGTGACCCCGTCCCCGTGAGGCTGTGCTGTATTCTCGCTTGCGGGAACAGTAGAGCATTCAGTCCGGTGGGCAGTGGGCTCTTCTGAAGGACCGGACGAAACAGCTCCGGGGATACAAGTGGCCTCAGTGCATGCTGGAACATGGGCAGGTGGTAGAACGAAGGGTTCGTGGCTTCATGCTGTGGTGTCTGTACCGAATGTAGGTCTGCCCCTTCCGACCATGTCGCGTGCTGAACCGGACCTCCTAGAGTACCACGAAACACAATCCAAAGAAGCCACGCGAACACCGACATGATGCGGGTGTGTGGAGCTCGTGCTGGAGTGCTGCGACGGGAGAGCCAAGTAGTCTGATCTCACTCTGAACTCACCTTCATTATCTCACCTTCATTATCTCACCTTCATTATCACACCTGCTGCTGCACCTGCTGCTGATTGGATCACACGCAGCTGGGCTACAATCACAAACAATGTTATATGGTCTGCGATCTGCCCTTGTGCCCTCCTCGGGCATTTTTGTACATTTTTTCTGACTTTTTTAAATTTTATTTGGTTATCATTTCAGCTGTGTTACAGCTTTTGGCATGGGTTATTGCACGAAGTCTTCTTTTGAGTCACATTTTTTAAATCCAATGTCGTTTACTCTTAGATGTTTTGTATACTCTCGTGATGCATTTTGCACCCTCTGGACACCTTCGTGGCAAAAATGTACATGCCCCAAAAAACTGCTATTAAATCATCATACATCAATATTTCTTTTTACTTTTTTTTTTCATGAATCACTTAAACAACTTCTAACGTACTCAAAACTACTAAACATTCAATAATTGTCAGGATGTTAACCCTTTAAATGCCTGTTTCATTATTTTAATGATTTCACTTCTCTCAAAAATGCCTCATTGACTTCCATTCAGACCACATTTTTTTATCTCAATGCCATTGCAGTATAAAACCATGTATTTTGTAATGTCAGCATTTCATTTAGAAGAAAAGTAGTGATATTTGATATTTCTACTCTATTCCAACAGATTAAAACCATTTTTCCCACTGTAGGCCGATGCATGGCATTCTTACATTTTTAGGGGGGCCCCCGAGAGGTGTGTGTGTGTGTGTGTGTGTGGGTGTGTGTGTGTGTGTGTGGTGTGTGTGTGTGTGTGGTGTGGTGTGGTGTGTGTGTGTGTGTGTGTGTGTGTGTGTGTGTGTGGTGGTGTGTGTGTGGTGTGTGTGTGTGTGTGTGTGATGTGTGTGTGTGGTGTGTGTGTGTGTGTGTGTGTGTGTGTGTGTGTGTGTGTGTGTGTGTGTGATGTGTGTGTGTGTGTGTGTGTGTGTGGTGTGTGTGTGTGTGTGTGTGGTGGTGTGTGTGTGTGTGTGTGTGTGTGTGTGTGGTGTGTGTGTGTGGTGTGTGTGTGTGGTGTTGTAGAGTATATCTTTGTACTTTATTCATGTTAGCAAACTATGGATAAGCTTTAAAATGGGAATAAATTTGGGTAAACTGTGAGCTGCATTGGGCCTGTTGACATGGTGTTTTGAGGACAAAGGAAGATGGGGGAAGGTGAGAGCATGTCCTGATTGCATTCAACTTAGAACGAGCTACAGTGGTTGTGATATTAGAGAGGTCTCTTGGGTTTCTCTTGGTGGTTATCAACAGTAGCAGTTAAGTGAATACTGTTCAAACAATACCTGTGTTTGTGTTTTATATTGATTTCTCTGTTTTATCCTTTCATAAATGTAAGGACTACAAATGGCTATAAACATTCTGGGCTGGTTGGAGTAAACAGGGTTTTATTGCTCTGTGGGGGAGGTGTAGGTATGCAGGCCTTGAGACCTTTTGTTGTAAAGTGAGCCTGTTTGGTTTCCTGCTGGCCAGCGTTGCGTCTCCCAATGAGATGACCTGAAAAGATGACCAGCTGACCTAACACCAAACCCCTCCTTCTTACTCTGGTATATATCCAGTGGATCCCTGGCGTTCGGCCTCTTCTTCACATGCTGCCCTCGGGTGAAAGTAGCTCTGTAGTATGCGGACTAGAGCAGGAGTAAGCCGGCATTACTCCTTAAGCATTGCAATATAACTGTAATATATCATGTTGTATTGTAATGATTGTATTGCATTGTCATATTGCCATTAAAGTAGATTATTGTTAACGGTTACTTTGTAGATATGGATTCCTTCCTGTATTATAACCAGCTTCATAGGAACGCGCGGAGATTTGAAAAGCGGACCAGTTATCCCTCCAAATCTCTAACAGTGTGTGTGTGTGTGTGTGTGTGTGTGTGTGTGTGTGTGTGTGTGTGTGTGTGTGTGTGTGTGTGTGTGGTGTGTGTGTGTAAAAAAAATAAAAATCTGTAAGCGTGCACAGATCATTTCATGGGTAAAACAAGGCCATCTTCTGAGGGATGTATTTGATGTGTCTTTGAAGAGGCGCTTGATTACTCAAAAACAAAAAACAATTGTTAGTGTGTTTATGCACCTGGCTGCCAAAGATAAACATGCAGTTTGACCAAGGGTTTATTTCATTAGTGAGCAGAGAAGGAGAAAGACCTGGAGCAAAGAGAAGGAACTATAATGAAGAAGCATTTCAGTGCAGAAGAGACTTCAGAAGTAATCTTGCAGCCTTCTTCTGCCAGCGAGCTGCAGGATTCATCTGAAGAAGACACAAGGTTCGAGGGGGGGTCTGACACTGAATGCTCTCTGGAGTCCAGCATTTCTTTGAGTTCCTCTGACCCTTCCTCTGAAAGTGGAGAGGACACTGAGGGTCCGGCCCACAGTGAGGGGACAGAGAAGAACGGAGGTCGTTCTCCCAGGAGCTGGGGAAAACCAGGGTGTCCTCACAGATTGTGAGAAGAAAGCCCCCCGTGGTGGTGGATGGTGGGCCGGACCCTCAGTGTCCTCTCCACTTTCAGAGGAAGATTACTTCTGAAGTCTCTTCTGCACTGAAATGCTTCTTCATTTGAGTAAGCACATCACACACATCCCTTCACATTTATATTTTAATTTACATTAAAGTATTTCGTGAGGCCTTCTAAAATGTTTTAAAATATAATTAGGGTTGTAGTTGAAGAGTTTGTAACGGACAACGGCACGTCCATTAATTCCACAACCACACACATGGATTAACATCGATTTAATACATGCATGTAGCCTTTGTTTCTGCTAAAAGAGGTGTCGACCAGCTGCGGCAACAAGAAAATCGGCGAAATCGAGTGTGTGACTATTAAAAAATAAATAATTATTATATTAATATTGACAATAACAACCGACCGTCGGGGAGCGTTCTCATGGCGTCTATTATCAACGCTATGGGAGATATATGAAGGTCTATGGGACGCCCTGCCCGTTGAAAACTGACTCTCAAGGGGTACCCTGTCCGTAATTCCGTGACGGGGAGGGGCCGTGACCGTCCGTCAAAGTGTGACGGGTTGGGAGTGAGAACGTGTTGCTCCAACACAATTCCATCCCATCTAGTAAAAAATTGAAAACATTATGCAGAACCTATTTTATCGAGTTCCCTTCTCTTCATGTGTCAGTAATAATGTGATTGTTAGAGCCTAAAACCAGTCTTTCCTCTGTTGACATTTTTCTTAAAGAATCCTTATGTCGACTAGTCACAGGATATGTTGTTCTTCAATACCAAATGCACTACAGTTTGCGCATTGATTAGGAACACTAACAGTAAAATATTTTAGTTTTTTTGACAAGGAGCTTGGACTCCCTGTGGCCCCCCTCCAAAAGAATACATCTATGATAATGCAATTCATGTAAAATAATAACTTACTGTGCTGTAACCTAGGCCAAAGTTAACAGGGATTTGTTTGTTTCAGTAATGTAATGTAATAAGTAAGTTACTGAAACAAATGTTGTGACTAAAACAAATCGCAACAAATATTAGGAAATAAAAAACAAAGTTTGGCTTCATACATAACGTATTTATTACCCCAAACTAAGTGTTCTGCATCTTGGGTTAAAGTAACAAAAAAAAACAATTGTAAGTGTAAACTTGATAATTAAACCGATTCTGATTCTGAAAAACAAAGTAATTGACACAAACTCTGTTACTAAATCAAAAAACAATAATGGTATTTTACTAAACATGTTAAAATCTCCTTCTTCCTGCATTAAATGGCCCCCTCTCATGAAATGATTGGCCCCATCACGGCCCCCCCCAGTAAAATGTGTCCAGAACCCCAACTGATTTAAGCACTATATGCCTGGCAGTGAGGTAAAGGGTAAACCATTAGACTGAGGATGAATGCAGTCTCAAATGACGTGCATTCCCTCCAGACTTTTACTCCAGCAGCTGTGAGAGGTATTCCTTATGAAAGCGATTAAAGATCTCCTATTACACTATTTGTAGGCATATATTATGGGTCTCAGATATATACAACATTATAAAAAAAACATGTCCAGAGTGTTTTGATGAAAATACCAAACAGATCACCCATTCTAAAGCCTTGCCTCATACCCCTCTATTTCAGCCCTGTTAGTAAAGTGCTGATTCTGGGTCCTCAGCTTTAAAAACAAAAGAGGGGGGGAGCTTAGCTACCGAGATACTCAGCTAAATCAGGCCCGGCTCCAGGATGAAATGACTGAGGGGGCTGTTAAAAAATCAGAGGGGGCACATTTTTTTTCACAACAACGAAAAATACTCGCAATGTAATGAATTGACATACCAAGCTTTTTTCCTTCTCACTGTTCTACAATCTCTTTGCTTCTTTATTTTTATTCCGGATTGACTCCTCTGATCTTTAATAACAGATAGTACATTATTAGATGGCTGCACTTTGGTTAATAGACTAACATTGATTTCCTCAATTTATAAATTGACAGGCTCTGTAATTATACCATAATCGTTTCTCCTCTATCCCTTAACTTGTCTTCCTGTACAGATGTACTTACTTACTATCTATTCTAGTCATGTCAGGTTTAAAGAAATATTAATCTGGTTGATTTTTTATTTTCAGGCTTCGGCGCGTTCACCCCGGAGTGCTTTTCCCCGTACCTTTCCCCTTTAGTTCCGTTAGTACCCCTTATGTTCACACCAAAAGGAGTACTTAGTGCCGGGAACTTTTACCCCCATTTGTAGTGCCTGCTAGAGAGGTGGTACTATCCTGGGGGGAAAAAGTGCCCCAGTGGCTGGGCGAATTGCAAACCACGCCCCGTAAAACTCTGAAAAGTTTTGTGAAGCCGCCATTGTATTTGTGGCATTAGCATTATTAGCATTAGCATTAGCCCCGCGCACCAACGGAGAGAGAATAACTTATGGCAACACAAAAAAAAAACATGGGAGCGGTGGAGTGATGAGGAGGTGTCGGCGTTCTGGCGATTTACTCGCTGGGAGTCCCAGCAGCTTCTACTGAAGCCAGTCCCCAACTCCGGGGACTTCCGGCCGGGGACTTCGGGTGGCAGTATACACCGTGAAGTTGTTTGCAGCCTGCCAGTAAACCCAAAGCAGAAGAAGACGAAGTGATGTCAGCGGCTCATTTGCGTAATCTTCCCTTAGTGCCCTGGGGTAATAAGTGCCGGGGCACTAAGTGTCGGCACTAAGTACTGCAAAGTATGCGGTGTGCGGTATGCGGCTAATGTTCAAACCAAGGCCTAAAACCTGGCATTTCATAAGAAAGTGACTAATATACAAACCAAATGTATATTGGATCAAACACTACACCAAATGGACAGACACAGATTAAAAATAAAGTCCCCTGGTTTGTCTCTAGAGTCTAACTGCCATGAGAAAAATCAAATCAATGTTCCACAATCCGTCACTAGATGTCGCTCATTGTGCCAATACGGTTTATAATACATATTATTATTATTATAGTAAAAGGGCTCGCCTTGGCAAAAACCTGATCCATACAGGCAGCCCTAAATAATAACAAGTAACCATCATATGTGGTGCTATCTGTAGTTGTCTGTCTTATTTGTTGTTGATTTCATATTGTTTTCACAGAGCTATGCAAATTAATTTCCCCCTGGAGACAATAAATCTAATCTAATGTAATATTCAATCGCACACTTGGCGATTGAGAACATAAATTCGTAAAACTTACCTCGTTTAAAGCACTTTTGTTGTAATACTATGGATTTAGTTGACACTACTATAGCCGAGTTTCTTTTGTCCAATATTTCGCGGGCAGTTACGAAGAAGAAGAAGAAGAAGAAGAAGAAGAAGAAGAAGAAGAAGAAGAAGAAGAAGAAGAAGAAGAAGAAGAAGAAGAAGAAGAAGAAGAAGAAGAAGAAGAAGAAGAAGAAGAAGAAGAAAGTGCTTCATTGTGCAATAAAAACGTTTAACTTAAAATAATACATTAAAACTTATGTCATAAAAACTTGTGCAAAGTTCAAATCCTCATCAACAACAGAACACACAATATCTTTATAACACCAACGTTGTTTAACATTTTCCAAGTCACCAATATGTTTATAAAAACGATGCTCCAGCCAGAGTCTGTCTCTGATGTTGCACAGCCAGATCGCTTTTGCCTCTTCCCTTTCTTATTTTCAACTCTGTTTCTCCTACTTAAATATATTGCGATGTTTGCTTCGCCAGAGAGGAAATTCAGGAGCTGCCACTTTTCTTTATTTGTTTTTTGTATGGAGCTCCCATGATAAAAACTATACTAAAAAGACTAAAAACCAATGTTAAAAGAGAGAAGAAACCCGTGAGTCTCTTGCACTCTGTAAAACATGGAAAACAGTCTCTCTAAAACCATAAAATGGACACTTGTTAAAAACAGCAGGAATAATAATGGAGATAAAAGAATTACAGGCGATGGCACCATGTAAAATTCTCCACTGGAGGTCGGCAGTACGTTTTTTTAATGGGAGGTTTGTATACAATCTTCCACTGTGGGCCTGGTCCGCCTCCTGCACCCAGTCTGGTGCTCCACACAGTGGAGGCCCTGTCCTTCAGCACATTTGTGTTGGTCGTCTTTACAATGTTCATGTAAATTGTTTTTTTATCAGCTTTGTGTATTTATCCTTGGCTTGCGACCTTGAGTAGGGGGGCGGTCAGCTCTCCGAGCCCTGCGCTCAGGTAGATCTCCGGGAAAGGGTCTGCTGGGTCCGGCTTGGCTCTTCCCTGACCGTAGCTCCTTAACAGTCGTTTGTCATCAAGGCAGAGGATCTGGCTCCAGAGTTGTAGGATCCTCTCGGCCACCCGGACAGAGTGCAGACCCAGCAGAGAGCCCAAGGCCTGTGCATCGCTCAGCTCCGGCCCCACTGCATCCACCAGCTGCTGAAGGCACAGGGTCTTGGATCGGCACAGCGCCACCGTCAGGCCGGGTGTTTCGCTGCTGCTGACGTCTATACCTGGCTTTGTGAATCAGAGACTCTTTCAACAACCAGTACAGAGAGTCAGTCTTTGGACACCTTTCATGGTTAAAAAGGGCCCAAGATTGAAAAACACCCTGATAAAAGGGAGGTAGTCCATTTAACTTTAAAATGTTTAAATCAGTTAAAAAACAGAGCAGCATCCAGCCCCAGGTTACTCACACGTCTGAGAATGCAGCTGCTCACATCTCTCCACACCAAATCAGCCGGGCCGGTTGATTTGGTGTGGATACAGTAAAAACTGCATCCTAAAAGTGGCGTTCGGCTGGCCAGGTGGATAAGGCCTTGTCCCCCCTCCTTTCTGGATAAAAATAGCACCCCCTGTGGCACCCAGTGTAGACCCTCCCCAAAAAAATCTACCAATTGTTTTTGTATTTGGTCTAGGAAGCCTGAGGGAGGGTCTACACAGGTAGCTGCTGGTCACATCTTTATGTAAACAAACACGCATGTAAACAGCAATTTATCGAGCTCAGAAAAGTTATCGAGTCCATTTTTATTTATCGTACGATAAGTCAATTTATTGATTATCGCGACAGGCCTACTTCTACTGAAGCCTTCAGAGTAAATCGCCAGAACGCCGACACCTTCTCATCACTCCACCACTCCCATGTTTTTTTTTTTGTGTTGCCATATGTTAGTTTCTCTCCGTTGGTGAGCGGGGCTAATGCTAATAATGCTAATGCCAGCAAATACAATGGCGGATTCACAAAACTTTCCCGAGTTTTACGGGGCGTGGTTTGCGATTCGCCCAGCCAATCAGAAATTGGAACTTTTTCTCCCCTGGAAAGTACCACCTCTCTAGCAGGGACTAAAAAGGGGGGGAAAGTTCTCATGAACTAAGTTCTCTTTTAGGGTTTTCACCATGGGCGTCGCCCCGGATGTTTTTTCTTTAGCCCCGGACAAATTCTCCCTCAATAATATAATACATTAACCGTACTTTACCAAGAGGACGGCAGGATTGTAATTTCCCGTGTTCAGTGAATGCAACAGAGGCAAGACACCACCAGACCAATCAGAGAGTTGCATGGAAATAAACGTGTTTTATTGGCTGACAGGTACGTACCTCTCCTCTGTGACAGTAGGCTTGTTTGAGACAAGCAAGACCTGCGCAGACCTGCGCAGTTGCGATCAACGTCTTGCTAGTGCGTTGCATGATGGTTAGTCATTTTGTCCGACTTGCTCTGGAGGCCCGCCCACATGAGACTTTGATATTTCGCAGGACAAAGACGCCCGCAGCCTTGAGAGCGAGGCGAGGCGAGTTGGCGCAGTTGCTCTCCACGGGCTGCGGAAGCGAAATGCTTGATGGGAAACGGCTCGCTGGTATCTCGAGCTGAGCGCTCATTGGTGGTTTTTACCACGTGCTGCTGATGAAACTCTCCAATTGGCTGGGCAAAAGTTTGTTGTTGTTTTGTGTCAGTTTTACGTCGCCACATCCATTCCCATTTTTCATCATTGTTCCACAATGTTTATCATCATGAAATTAATATCTATATATTTTATACTATACTGCTTACCGTTTTCATACTTTATATATCTTAGCATATTCATACACACTGTTCATACTGCTCACAGGCTGCTGTGTATATCTAGTGTTCATACCCCTCACTGTTTATTCATCATTCAATTCATTCTATATTTTATTCTGTAGATTGTGAACATTACTTTCCACTTCACTGCTTGTTGCACCTGGTTAGAAGCTAAACTGCATTTCGTTGTCTCAGTACCTGTAATATGTGCAATAACAATAAAGTTTCTCTTTAAGTTAAACCAAATCATTAAAATAAAATCTATTGTAATGTAATGATTTGGTTTAACCTTATTTATTGAATACATCATTTAAAATGGCAAGATTAAATCAAATTACATCCATGTTGTACACATCATAAAGCTTAAAGTGGCAGCTAAAGAATTAACACAGCAGCAGGTCTGTTCAATTCATGCTCATTAAGCTTCATGTGTGCGGATCTGAAGGGACTGATCATTTGTAGCCTGTCCACCTATCAGTTTTGCAAACATTAAGAGGGAGGAGCATTTCTAATTATGGAACCCAGTCACTGGTGTGGTTCATCATCATGACTGAATTAACAAACCTATATAAAGCAATGGAGATCACCTTTGTCTACAGTGGGTAAAATGGCATTTGTGGTGCTTACACTGTGTGACGAACAGGGAGACATCACTGTAAGAGTCTCACAAGACATTTCCCAAAGACTACAAAATGGTGAGTAAACAACTAAATTGCATTCCAACAATCTGGATATGATTTTAAATGATGTAAATTATTTTTCAGATAACAGTTTAGCAGCTGCACTTATGCAGCAAGCAAGGGCTGCAACAAATGCACAAGGTAATCTATCATTTAAATCAAAAATGGTATTGTCTTTTAATGCAAATCAAACAAATGACATATTCATGTTTATTGTAAACAAATATTTAATTTTCTCTCAATCACAGTCCCTTTAGATCTGTCTTCAGATGCTAGGCCTGCTCCTGAAAGGCCTGCTCCTGATGAAAGACCTGCTCCTGACGAAAGGCCTGCTCCTGATGAAAGACCTGCTCCTGACGAAAGGCCTGCTCCTGATGAAAGACCTGCTCCTGACGAAAGGCCTGCTCCTGATGAAAGGCCTGCTCCTGTAAGGCCTGCTCCTGTAAGGCCTGCTCCTGTAAGGCCTGCTCCTGTAAGGCCTGCTCCTGTAAGGCCTGCTAGATCCCAAGCTGGCACTCCTCACCTGGCATCCCCCTCCAGCCGGTCAGAACACCTTGAGGCAACACAAGGTACAGTAACTAAAATGAGGATCTAAACAGCAAATGCTATTTGTTTGAGTTACTAACACTTGTGTCTTAACAGATTTCACACACAACACCATACTGCTGCTTTTGGACCTGACAAAAACACACCAACAGGTGTACTATCACTCCAAACCCGGTTTTTACAAAATTCTACAACGGCAGTTCAGCAAGGAGGGATACAGTTTCTCCTCAGACAAAATCCGGAAAAAACTCAACAACCTTTTGACCACCTACAAAAGGGCCAAGGACCGTTGTACCTCAACAGGAGAGGGGAACATAACGTGGGAATATTATGGGGTAAGAAGTTTGTTCTTGCACATCTAGTTGGTAAAAGCAACATTTCCATTTTAACAATTCTGCAATTCCACAGATAATGGACAACCTGTTTGGGAGGTGCGGTGTTGGGAGCGCACCTCCAGGCACTCTTGTTTCCACCCCTCTATTACCCACTGCCTCACAACCATCCACCACACTGCCGTGTGCCTCTGAGGCCCAGCCTGGTCCCTCCATGACCCTGCCCACCACACTGCCGTGTGCCTCTGAGGGCCAGCCTGGTCCCTCCATGACCCTGCCCACCACTCAGCCGAGATCAATCCGGTCTCGAGTCTCCCATCCCTCCTTCTACGACCTGTATGAGGCCCACTCGGAGAGGAGGACCAGTGCACTGGAGACACTGGTGCGGCCAGAACAGGAGCGCCGGAGAAGGCTGAAGGAGAGAAATAGGAGGAGGTTTGAAGCTAAAATGTTGACTGCGATGGGAGAAGTTGTTTCCAAGTCCATTGGGAGCCAACAAGAGCGCATCATTGAGCTTTTGCAGGACAAGCCCAATATGCCATAATTTCCCCCACACTGGGTATTCCCTGAATTAATTTGTTTATAAAGAACACCACCTCAGTTTGTTTATGGAAGTAATATTGTTTAGATTAGTTATTTATTTTCCTCGTTATGCAGTTGAGTTATTATTTCATCCCTGGCAATTGCCTTGTAATATTTGTATTTGTATACACTAAGTGTTCACAATGTTTATATGCAATTATTATTTATTTGCCAAGTACATGTGTACATATGTATATATAGTTATTTCATTTTCAAAGAAGATAGTCAACTGCTATTGACATGTGCAGAAAATGACCATATCTAGTTTTCATATATATGCATTTATTTTTTACTTGCCCAATCATTTTGGATGACATTACATGTTACTTGTTAGGTGCTTTAATCCAAAGCGACTTACATACTCAATACTGTGGGCATAAAAGGAAAGGAAATAAAAAACAAATGTCTTCCACAAAGAATATGACAGTGGTTATTTGTGGGGGGGGGGGGGTGTGTGTGTGTGTGTGAGCTCTTTAAAAAAGGTCACAAATCTGATTTCTGTGCAACACTGCATCTTGGTTCTGGGGATGCGGTGCCCTGTTATCTGCTGCTTCAACCTGCTCATCAACTTCAATTGCTTCCCCTTCCTCCAAGCACATGTTGTGAAGTATGCAACAGGCAGTGACTGCTGTGCTAATGTTTGCAATGTTTTTCATGTACAAACATTTGAGCCTCCTGAACTTCGTTTTCAGTAGGCCAAAGGTATGCTCAATGACCATGCGTGCAACATTTAATTTTTGATTGAAACGACGCTGCCGAGCAGTTAAATGGCCATTGTCCCTGTATGGCCTCATAAGCTGAGGCAATAGTGGGTAGGCAGAGTCCCCAATGATGTGCATTCCCTCAGGCACCAGGGACTGGGGATCTTCATCAAGCAGCCTTCCAACAGCAGACAACCGGAATGCCCGTGCATCATGCCAGCTACCAGGGTGGCCCACATTAACGTGACAGAATCGCCGCTCACTGTCACAGAACCCAGTAAGCACAACAGAATACAACTGTTTTCTGTTGATGTATGCTACTGGGTTCTCACAGTGTGGTTTCACAATAGGAATGTGGCATCCATCTACCGCACAGACAGTGTTGGGAAATCCTGCTGCACGAAATCCTAACTCAGAATTATGTAGGGCTTGCCCTGTGGGCCAGGAAATGTGGTGAGACAAATATGTGGTGACAAGACTACAGAATTCATGGAGATACAGGCAGACAGTGGATTTGGTGATATTGAAACGATCAGCAACCCCCCTATAGGACTCCTGGTTTGATAGAGTCCACAGACAGGCAAGAACACTGTTTTGAAGCGGCACTTTACTGTGCTGTCTGTTCCAGTAGAACGGGCCAATAGTCGTCATCACATCCTGTTTGGTAGAAAGGAATAAATGGCTTTTAATATCACCAGTCCAGATAATACATATTTGATGTTATTTATATATATATATATATATATATATATATATATATACACACACATACTTCCACATGTCCCCTGGACAATCGGAAATGACTTTTGAAGTCTGAAGGACTGTACTGTGGGACCACTTCTTCCACAAATTGTTGGACCTTTGGAACGGATCTAAGGAAGGCAGACACAGGAGCAAATGATGACCATAAATCATTAGACCTATTCAACATTCTTTATATATATATAACTGCTGCTGCTGCTGTAGGCCTATATTATCTTCACTTGATTTCAGTTGTATTCTTGTTTATTTATTGTATCTTTGTACTACTATCTTGCTTGCTTTCTATATCTTTAGTAAAGTAGCTTTTATCTTATCCCATTGGACTAAAAAAGACTAATAGTGTCATAATTTTGCACAATTTGTGATCTGTAGAGTAAAGTAATCAGTCCGGATAATCGATCATACTTTTTAATTTAGACTGATGCAACAATATATTTTGTCTTTTTACTTGTGTATTGTATTGTGTATCTGTTTTTGTTACCTGCCTAGGTAGCCTACTACGGATGTAAATTAGCACGTTTGCTCAAACACATTTATACTTCTTGTATTTTATACTGATGTTCATTAACATGCTCTGTCCCTATCAAATTAAAAAATAAAAAGATACGTAATTACCTCCGCAGACGGTGTTCATCATGCCATTCTCCATACAATACATGTGGGATTTCTATTGCATCCACTTCATCTGCAACGAAAAACGCCAACGCAATTTCCGCCATTGCAAACCCAGCCAGTCAAGCCGACTCCGACTCCGAGCTGTCCGACTTAAGACGAGCTTTTTGACACCTCCCCCGGCTGCGATCGGCTACTCTCGTCTACTTTCGAGGCGAGCCGCAATGTGTCTCAAACAAGCCTACCGTTTAAACTTTAAACTTTCATCCGCGGACGCGGAGTTTCTAAAGATGGACATTAGAAATTGTTTTAATAAAAAAGACAGCAATTTTCAAGTGGTGGCTCACACAAAAACCCCAGAGCCACTACCTGAGCCAGGTGAACAAGGTATGTAAATGTCAGTAAACTTACAAGTTATGTCAACATGTAAGCAAAGCATAAATTATAGCTACGTTGACGTTACTTTGAATCGCGCGGGAAAGCTAAACCGTTAGCAAGTAACTATAGCTAGCCAGATATATTAAATAAACACTTTGTCAGACAATCTAAATGTTGTGTTTTTTAGCGTTACTTGGTGATTTCAAAGAAAGCTCTCTGTTGACTTACTGTTCGACATGAAGCTAGAAGCTACCTTACAGTACACAGTTGATCCTGAGTCCTGTCAGTTAAAGTGTTTCATAGTTAGCTTAGCTAAGCATCAACCTAGCACTGAAATATATGGATATTATGTGACAGTATTTCTGAGAAAAAGTCAGCTGAAATGGTGGCATGCCACTGCTTTACGTGTCGACAGCATGTTTGAACGTATTTGCAGCAGTAAATGTGGCTGTTTGGCCACTGACGTTGCCATAACAACACCTGAATTTAAATGTGCAACCTCTTTTTGTGACAGATTTTTGCATGAAATTATAATTCTTCTGAATGATATTTCCTATTGACAGCTAGTTTCTATGTGAACATTATGAGATGGACAGCCAGCTAACAAGCTTTTTATACAAATATTTCAGATCAAAGCCAATCCAGTGGGGCTCCTGAAAGGGGGAAGGGACACTATGCTCCCAAATATTAAGCCTTGACCCCCATCTTAAAATTGATATGATACAAAAATTATCGGAGGCCTTTTTTCCTCATTATCATGTCAAATTGTACAGCTTTCCTTAGTTTTGAATGCAGAAAGATGACTATATTAGAGTATTAAGTGAAAATGACTATATTAAAGTGTTAAGTGAATATATTAAGTGAATTACTCAAACTGCATTTGTATAGGAATGATTCTGTCCTATTGGCAGATAACTACTCTTAACAGTGATATCTACAAGAGGTTTCCAATGTAAATGTAACTATTTTCAATTGGTTAGTATTACATTGTGTGACAGTGTGGTGACACTCATTTGAATGAAGACACATTTGTGTATCTTGAAATTCATTTATTTGACAGAGCTGGAAACTGATTGACTTACATACATGTTTGTGTTTACCTACACAGTCATCACAGATGAGCCAAACAGAGTAGAGGATGAAGAAAGGAGAACAGGAGAAAGGGACACATAAGAAGGAGATACAACAGACAAGAACGACAATGGAGACAACAATGAACAGGAACACCAGAACAGACAAGAGTCAATGGGTAACATGACTGATTTAGGGACTGCAGATACAGGGCCAAGGCAAGTGAGACATCACTGCTTTCCATCCAGCATGTTTGGCCAGCAAAAGAGATAATTTCAACCGCAAACAGCAAGTGATGAGGGAAGCTGCAAGAGATGAGGGAAACAGCAAGAGATGAGGGAAGCAGCAAGTGAGGAGGGATTATTATTTCCTCCTTCCATTCCTTTTTTCTGTTTAATCTGATTACTAACAACTTCTAATAATTTTACATAGTTTATGATTTAATTGGAAAATGATGTGTTTTTAAATAATAAACCCGGTTCATTTCGAGCACCAAAAAATTGTCTGGCAAGAGCAAAAGCACCGCATATGTCACACTTACGTCGAGGCGGGGGCAGGGGCGGGATCAACTCCTGAACAACAACAAAAAGCCCGCGTTTTATCCAGTTTGTACACAACGATGGAGAAACTTAACAAGCAGCAGTGGTCCACTGAAGAGACCAGCTACCTACTGGGAATCTGGTCTTCCGAAGAGGTACAGAGGAAGCTGGAGCACAATCGGCCATTGTTGTTGTTGTCGGTGTCAGCTGTGAGGGGTTTCCCCGTGGTTTGGCTTTATGAAGCAGGCACGCAAATGGTTACGTCATGACGCAAACGATGACGCAATGACGCAGCACCAGTCGGACTCTGGGCAGTGTGAAAAGAGCCGGAGCTAAACCGAAGAACCGGTTCTGAATCTGAAAAGCTCTAGCACGGAGCTTGAACCGGAGTTGCGTTGGTGTGAATGTGTGCATCTGGACCCGGTGACGACATTACCTATTGACGCAGCAACCACTGTAAGTTATATTCTTGTTTAATTAGACTTCTCTGTTTCATTTATTCGACTCTGTATAAATTGTTATTGTAGCGTAAACGGCTAAATCGCGTTTGAGAGATTTTAAATCTCAGATCTGCTCAGGCGAAACCTGCTTTACAGGTCTCAGCACTCAAGCCTGCATTAATATAGGCACGGCCAGTCTATTGATAGCGTGAAGTACAACCGCGTGACTCAGTCATTTTGTACCTTAAAAAGCATTTAAATACCGCATTTAAAATCTGATGAACTCAGTGTGCATCTGGACCCGGTGACGACATTACCTATTGACGCAGCAACCACTGTAAGTTATATTCTTGTTTAATTAGACTTCTCGGTTTCATTTATTCGACTCTGTATAAATTGTTATTGTAGCGTAAACGGCTAAATCGCGTTTGAGAGATTTTAAATCTCAGATCTGCTCAGGCGAAACCTGCTTTACAGGTCTCAGCACTCAATCCTGCATTAATATAGGCACGGCCAGTCTATTGATAGCGTGAAGTACAACCGCGTGACTCAGTCATTTTGTACCTTAAAAAGCATTTAAATACCGCATTTAAAATCTGATGAACTCAGTGTGCATCTGGACCCGGTGACGACATTACCTATTGACGCAGCAACCACTGTAAGTTATATTCTTGTTTAATTAGACTTCTCTGTTTCATTTATTCGACTCTGTATAAATTGTTATTGTAGCGTAAACGGCTAAATCGCGTTTGAGAGATTTTAAATCTCAGATCTGCTCAGGCGAAACCTGCTTTACAGGTCTCAGCACTCAAGCCTGCATTAATATAGGCACGGCCAGTCTATTGTCGCCCATCAGCTGTAGATAGTTAACTAATTAGAGGGCCGTGGCCCTACAGCTGTGAGAACTGAGCAATCAGGCGTCCATTTCGGGTAGCTCTTTCCTGGAGCGTCAGCTTCAGCGTCAGACAGCCAAAGACTGACAAAGACATTGGAGTCCTGCGGGAGTAAGACTGACAAAGACATTGGAGTCCTGCGGGAGTAAGACTGACAAAGACATTGGAGTCCTGCGGGAGTCACGAGGGAGGCAAAGAGGAGGCAAATCCTACTCTGATCGAGCTGGTGTCTTATTTCTCTTTTCTTTAGTTTTCTAGCCCCGCATGCTATAATCATGTGTATTTTCTCTATTCCTGTTCATGTGTCTTCTCGCAATTATCACTGGCCCCGTGTATCTCCTAATTTATATAACCGGCCTGCTCTCGTCTATCCCACGTGCTCCACTGAGATCCAACATCTAGTTTCTGGTGGCCTGTGGAATTGCCAGTCAGCTGTTCCTAAGGCTGACTTCATCTCTGGCTACGCCTCCCTGCAGTCTCTGGATTTCCTTGCTCTCACTGAGACCTGGATTACTCCATCCAACACATCCACCCCAGCAGCTCTCTCCACTGCATATTCCTTCTCCCATACACCCAGACCCACTGGCAGAGGAGGTGGCACTGGTCTCCTGCTCTCTCCCAAATGGAGCTTTTCCCTCTTCAAGCTACCTAACTTCACTCCTTCCACCTTTGAATTCCATGCCGTCACAGTAACCCATCCTATACAATTAACCATTGTTGTTCTCTACCGTCAACCAGGCGCCTTGGGGGACTTCTTGGAGGAATTAGATCATCTCCTCTCACACATCCCTGAAACTGGCCCTCCCGCTGTACTTCTCGGAGACCTCAACCTCCAGACGGGGAAGATAGACGAACTAACATCTCTGTTAACCGCCTTTGCTTTCTCACTGTCTCCGTCCCCACCGACTCATAAAGCTGGCAATGTCCTTGATCTCATATTCTCAAGGAACTGCGCTACTTCTAACCTCTCTGTAAACCCGCTCCACACATCCGATCACTTCTTCATTTCATTCTCTCTATCCCTTTCCAAACATAACAAACTAATCTCTTCTCATCCTGCACTTGTCCGCCGTAACCTTCGCTCCCTCTCCCCCTCTAGCTTTGCCTCGTCGGTGCTCTCAGCCCTCCCTTCCTCTGATTCGTTCCATCTCCTGCCTCCAAACTCTGCTGCAGAAACTCTCCTCTCTACTCTCTCATCCACTCTGGACTCGCTCTGTCCTCTCACATCTCGGCAGGCTCGTCAGTCCCCTCCTGCTCCCTGGCTAAATGATGCACTGCGTGCTAATAGAACCGTCCTTAGGGCAGCAGAGCGGAAATGGTGGAAATCCAAACACCGTGACGACCTCCTAACCTATCAGGCTCTCCTCTCCTCTTTCTCTGCTTCGATCTCTCAGGCAAAAAGCACTTTCTTTCAAGATAAGATCCAATCTTCCTATTCCAATCCTAAAAAACTATTTTCCATCTTCTCCACCCTCTTGGACCCTCCAAAAGCTCCTCCCCCCTCCTCACTTCTGTCAAGCGACTTTGTTACCCACTTTGAAAAAAAGGTTGATGATATTCGCTCTTCTTTTTCTGACTCACCTTTACTCACCGCTGGGTCACCAGACCCTCCTTCCACCAACACACTTACCTCCTTTTCCCCTCTCTCTCCAAGTGAGGTTCTTACCCTCATTACCTCTGCCCGCCCTACCACCTGTCCTCTGGACCCTATCCCTTCAAACCTCCTTCAGACTATCGCTCCTGATATTCTACCGTTTCTCACCCATTTCATCAACACTTCTGGTCACTTTCCAAACAGTCTCAAGGAGGCAAGAGTAAACCCTCTCCTAAAGAAACCCACTCTCAACCCATCTGATGTTATAAACTACAGGCCTGTCTCTCTCCTCCCGTTCCTGTCTAAATCACTTGAACGCGCTGTCTTTAAACAACTCTCCTGTTATCTCCATCAGAACAACCTTCTGGATCCGCACCAGTCTGGTTTCAAGGCAGGTCACTCCACAGAAACTGCTCTCATTGCTGTCACGGAGGAACTGCACACTGCCAAAACTGCATCCCTCTCCTCTGTCATCATCCTATTGGACCTGTCTGCTGCATTCGACACGGTGAATCATCAGATCCTCCTTCGCACTCTCCAAAAACTTGGAGTTTCAGGCTCTGCACTTTCCCTCCTCACCTCATACCTGAAAGACCGTACCTACAGGGTGACTTGGAGAGGGTCTGAGTCCGACCCTTGTCAATTAACTACGGGGGTCCCTCAGGGCTCTGTTCTTGGTCCCCTCCTCTTCTCCCTGTACACAAACTCGCTCGGATCAGTCATTAGCCCGCATGGTTTTTCTTACCACTGCTACGCTGATGACACCCAATTAATTCTGTCCTTTCCCCGCTCAGAGACCCAGGTCGTTGCATGCATCTCTGCTTGTCTAGCTGACATCTCTCAGTGGATGTCTGCTCACCACTTCAAGCTCAACCTTGACAAGACTGAGCTGCTCTTCCTCCCGGGAAAAGATTGTCCCACTCTTGACCTAACAATCAACATCGGCACCTCAGTTGTTTCCCCGACTCAGACTGCAAGGAATCTGGGTGTGACCCTAGATAACAACCTGTCCTTCACTGCAAACATCGCTGCTACAACCCGTTGCTGCAGATACACGCTTTACAACATCAGGAAGATACGTCCCCAGCTGACTCAGAAAGCGACTCAGGTTCTGGTCCAGGCTCTCGTCATCTCACACCTAGACTACTGCAACTCCCTCCTGGCTGGTCTACCTGCATGTGCCATCCGACCTCTGCAGCTCATCCAGAATGCAGCGGCTCGTCTGGTCTTCAACCTTCCTAAATTCTCCCACACCACTCCGCTCCTCCGCTCCCTTCACTGGCTTCCGGTAACTGCTAGAATCCACTTCAAGACACTGGTACTTGCTTACCATGCTGCGAATGGATCTGGCCCTTCCTACATCCAGGACATGGTTAAACCGTACACCCCAGCGCATGCACTACGCTCTGCATCAGCCAAACGACTTGTTGCGCCCTCGCTGCGAGGGGGACCCAAGTTCCCATCGGCGAAAACACGTGGGTTTGCTGTCCTGGCTCCAAGATGGTGGAATGAGCTCCCCATTGACATCAGGACGGCAGATAGCTTGCACATCTTCCGGCGCAAACTGAAAACTCATCTCTTTCGACTCCACTTCGAGCGTTAGAACTATTAACGAAGCACTTTTATACTAATAAAGGACTGTCTTACCTAAAGCCAGTTGAGTAGCACTTGAAATGTTTGGCTCTATGAAACCTGATGTACTTATATGATTCTGTTTTCTTCAAGGTTGTGTCTTCCTGGTCGAATGTACTTATTGTAAGTCGCTTTGGATAAAAGCGTCAACTAAATGCAATGTAATGTAATGTAATGTAATGAATGAGGTACAGAGAAGATAATGAATAGGGTATTTTCTCGATTTTTAGATGTTTTCTTAAATCACCTTTTAAATGTATTTCTTCTAAAATGGCACCCATGTGTTACATATCAAAATGTTCAGGACAATCTCTAGTATTGCTATATATGCAAATTACTCACCTTAGAGCACTGTTTGATGAGATAAGTAGCTCAAAAGCTTAAAATTTGACATCCGATTTTCGGAAAATCTTCAAAACTCTTGTGAAAACTGTTAGAGTTTATTGAAGGATAAAAGTGTTTTCATAATGTGTTTTCATAACTGTGTTTTCATAATGTGTTCTCATAAAATGTGTTAAACAGAGAACAGTCTGTTCAAATGGCACACATACACACACACACAGATTCACATGACTGAGAGTCACAAGATTCACACTAACAAATAAGGCGTTGGTCAACACCACATGATTGTCATGTTACTGTATTGTTGAAATAAAAAGAATGCACTGAGAGAAGGCGAGTTTGAGTTGGTTAAGGAGTTGACATTGCATGTCACTCGCCGATTCTCCTTGCAGCAAGTAAACTTGAAACTCAAGTACTGTTATCTTTGTTCACTGGATCTGGTATAATTGAACCGAGCTGGGGTTTTACCCTTACAAAGTAATATAGATACCTCACATTAATTGGTCCTTCGGAGCCGGATTCCAATACATCGTGACGGGAAGGAGGAGGGAAAAGACACGCCGCAGTCTGTCGACAGCCGGGATCATCAGCCGACCCCGAGAAAGACCCGGGACGCAGAATTCGTGGCCGGGCCGGTGCTTATATGTCCAACCTCCCTCATCCTAGGCACGATTGACGGAATCCAACCGGACCAGTGACCACAGATAACGGGTAAGATAAAACGCTGATATACACGGTTACTCCGCCATTAAGGAGGTTGATAAAACGTTGATATACACGGTTACTCCGCCATTAAGGAGGTTGATAAAACGTTGATATACACGGTTACTCCGCCATTAAGGAGGTTGATAAAACGTTGATATACACGGTTACTCAGCCATTAAGGAGGTTGATAAAACGTTGATATACACGGTTACTCCGCCATTAAGGAGGTTGATAAAACGTTGATAGAGAAAGGCTACTCCGCCTAGAAGGAGGATCGACGTGCCTTTGGGTACACTTATGAGTGATTGAGTGAAAGCGGTGTGTAAAAGTGTCACCAGTGGAATCAGCGCACAGAGTGGAAACCTAACGGTGATAACACAAACTCTGTGGTCTTTTGAAGTACACGTAGTGGTGAATTAGGAATTAGGTTCTGACCGGCACGTTGTCCAGTAGGAACACCAAGCTAGAATCATGGGGTCCAATGGGAGTAAGCCTGCCGCTACAGGGGACATGAGATATATGGAAATATATAGTCATGGCAGCACCAGTTATTGTAGCAAATGGTATAAACTGTACGGCTTCCGAGGAAAGTTGGAGAAAACAGCAGTAAGAGAATTAAGCGACAAATTGAGAGCAGCAACAGCTGGAACAACACAAGGCAAGAAAAGAAAGAAGTTAGAAGCTCAACTGCGGGTTGCAGCTTTATGGGCTGAACAAGCCCATAAAAGGACAGGTGGAGCAGAAGAAGGTATGATAGCAGCGGCTGTTTCAGTGAAAGCAGACGAGGAGACAGGGCATTCAGGGTCAGTTGACGATGTACGCCGCGAGAAAGAGAGAGCGATAGTGGAAGAACACAAAGGGCAGGAACAAAGAATAAAAAGGAAGCAAGAGAAAGAGAGAAAAGACAGGGAAAGAGAGACACAAAAACGCATCGACAAAGAAATGGCAGATGCATTAAGCCCACTGCACACCAGAAAAAATAAGGGAGAAACCAAGTTATATCCTGTTGAAGAATTAAGAGAAGCAGAAAAATCCTTCGACGGAACAGCATATCAGGGTGACGCTTATCCATTAGTACAAGTGGCCAACCCGCACTATGGAGTTGACGGTGACCTAGAAAGAATGTTAAAAGTGTTCCGCCCATGGACAATGGATGAGTGTAAAAAGGCTTGTGAGGGACTGACTCCATACAAACAGGACCCGGCGCAGTTTGTCCTTGACCATACTGCATTAATAGCGTCATATGGTTTAAATGGACATGAAGTTTTAAGAACCCTTATGACAATCTTTGGCCACGAATGGGCCAGGGTAAAGGGAGATTTCACCGGGTCCTGGCCCAATGGAAACCCCCTGGAACCAGGTCAGCAGGACCTCATCAATGCACTCGCTCCCGTAAATATCTCAATCGAGAGGGTTTTTGCACTGAGACGAGACTTTACTAAAGTCTCAGGGTGTAGACAGGGAGAAAAAGAGTCAGTACAAGATTTCAGAATCAGAATGGAAGATTGTTTCCGCATCCATAGCGGAATTCCACCCAACAATGCTGTTGACTCCCCATATGTGCAGCAGCTGAAACAAAGCCTGATGAATGGGTTCCACCCAGGTATTGCTGACTTTATCCGCAAGCATAATGTTAACCATAGGACATGCGACTTACAAGAGTGCCTAAATTATGCAGAACATGCAGCAACCCAGATTAAAGAAAAAAGACATAAGAAAGCGTGAGCATCAGCTTTCTTCATAGGAGAAGATGGGGAAGAAAATCAGATTTTCTTTGTGGGACCAGGACAGGGGAGAGGCGGGTTTAACAGAGGACGAGGGAATGGTAGAGGAACAGGCAGAGGCAGAGGAGGAGGCAGAAACGCAGAAGGCAAATTCCTCTGCTACAGGTGCGGAAAGGAGGGGCACATGGCGAGAGACTGTGAGGAACAGAGACCACAGAACAAAGAAGGGGGACAAAAGGGACAGTACAAAGACGAAAGACATGGCCCCCCCCCTTCACATAACCTACATAGTTATGACAACTGACTAGACGTAGAAAAGGAAGAAGAGGACGTCCACACACATCACATTGACCTTTCTGAAGTATTACTGAATCTGTCAGACAACAGTATTAAACCTACCAGGACAATCGAAATCAATGGAGAAAAATTAGAATTCTTATGTGACAGCGGTGCAGACTCATCAGTAGTGAAAAAAGAGGTCCAAAGAATGTGGCCACCAACTGGCACTATGTTTGTAAAATCAGCAAATGGACACATAAATCAGAGGTCAATTTCAAAGCCACTTTTTATGGAAGATAGAAGGTCAGGCCTCCAGGCATCCCTCAAATTTGTGTTCATCTCAAACTGCCCTGTCAATTTGCTAGGGAGAGACGGCATGGATATGTTAAAAATCAGTGTAGTACCAGTCAAAGGGGGAATGCGAGCAGTAGGGCCCGGAGAAAAGGTGGAAGACCAGGTCTTCCTTCAAAAATCCATAAACACCCCCAACTACTACTGGTCACTAGACATGCCACAACCTGACGTGACAAACACAGGTGAACACCTGTTAACGCTATTCACCCCACAACATGGCCAAGAAGTAATGAAACCTGACGCATTGCACGTTACACTAAAGTACAAGAACACCCCTGGCCCAGACAAAGACTATGATGTGCTCGTGCATCGACTGACACCACAGAGGGTAGTGTTCCACTCGATGTATGCAAACCAACACAGGGATGTTGTAATTGACGCTAGGGTCCCATCAACCACTGCCTTGATAATGGAACCAGGTTCCACGCCACACATATCAGTAGCTAGGGGTCCAGAGACTTCATGGAGAGACTTAGGTTTATTAGTGGCTAGAGGTAACAGGATAACAAAATGGACAGATGACAAAAACGGTTGGCAAACTGGAGGCGGGTTAAAGCGCAAAACTCTAGGGTTTACCCTAGTGATGACACCACGCGCCCACCTAGACGACCCTGAACAACAATGATGTATGCTAAGTGAAGAGGCCTTAGAGGTCCTGAAAACGGTGCCGCCAATGCGTATGGTCACAAGGAAAATGTGATGTAGGTCGCATGGTGAACGCAAAACCTGTACACGTTAGACCAAAAACTAACTACAGACCTAACATAAGACAATACCCCTTAAAAGAGGATGCAAAAGTTGGCATCAAACCTGTAATTGAAGAAATGCTAAAAGCAGGGATCATGCGTGAGTGCCCTGATGCATCATGCAATACCCCCATCTTCCCAGTAAAAAAGGCTGATGGGCAGTCATGGAGAATGATTCAAGACTTAAGAGCAGTAAATGACGCTGTACAAAGCACAGCCCCAACAGTACCAGATCCACACACGTTAATGAACGGCCTTAAGCCAAATATGGCATGGTTCTCAGTGATAGACTTGAGCAATGCCTTTTTCTCCATTCCTGTAGAAAAAGACTCACAAGGATGGTTCGGGTTCACACATGAAGGAACAAAGTACACATACACCAGATTACCTCAGGGGTATGTGGATAGCCCAACAATCTTTTCACGAGAAATAGCAAATTGTTTGGCTACATTACAGATACCTGACACATCGCAGATTTTGGTATATGTAGATGATATTCTTGTTGCGTCACCCACACAGGAAGAAAGCACAGAAGTCACACTACAAGTACTGACACATTTGGCCAAAACAGGAAACAAGGTTTCAAGACAGAAACTTCAGTTTGTGAAAGAGGAAGTGATCTTTTTAGGCCACAATTTAAACCGAGAAGGGAGACGCATACACTCAGAGAGGAAACACACGGTGTTAAACGCACCAAAACCAACAACATAAAAACAAATGATGCAATTCCTTGGGCTGACTAACTATTGCAGAGCATGGGTTCCAGACTACGCAGGAATGACTCAGCCCCTACTAGATTGCATATACTCAAACAATGACATGAAAATGTCCGGCAAAATAGAATGGACACAAGAGGCAGAAGCTGCATTTGAAAGGACTAAACAGTGTCTTGTAGGGTCATCAGTGTTAGCATTACCAGACTATGAAAAACCATTTGTACAAACAGTTGACTGCAAAAAAGGGTTTATGACATCAGTATTGGCCCAAAAACACGGCACAAAACTAAGGCCTGTCGCTTACTACTCTAAAAGGTTAGACCCAGTAGCACAAGCATTACCAGTATACTGCGTACAAGCAGTATGCGCTGCAGCAATGGCGGTACATTGTACAGCAGAAATAGTTTTGTTCCACCCACTCACACTGATGGTTCCACACGCAGTCACCATGTTGTTACATGACACCAAAATGGCTTTCTTATCACCTGCACGTTATTTGGCACTGACAGCTACACTAATGTCGCAACCACACATTGTGATAAAAATATGTAATATCTTAAATCCAGCCACATTAATACCTACAGCAGAAGATGGAGAACCACACTGTTGTAAAGAAGAGACTGACAGAACATGCAACCACAGACCCTGAGGGAACATTCAGAATAAACAACAAGATAGTACTCCCTGTTAGTCTCTACAAAACAGCAGCTCATTTGAGTCATGGGCCGTGCCATGTCTCAACAGGAGGGATGGTGACAATAATAAATGAACACTTCCATACATACAACTACATTACATTTTCTAAAAACTTTTGTAGAGCCTGTGTAGTATGTTGCAGACACAATGCTCAAGGCAATGAGCGACCACAGAGAGGAAAGTTCCCTCCACCAACATACCCGTTTCAACACATGCATATGGACTTCATCGAACTAACACCATGCCAAGGGTACAAATACTGTTTGGTAATGATATGTCCGTTTTCAAAGTGGGTTGAAATATTCCCAGCAAAACATGCAGACGCTATTACCGTAGCAAAAGCCATATGCAAGACAATAATACCAAACAGAGGTATTCCAGAGAAACTGTACAGTGATAATGGTTCCCATTTTGTAAATCAGGTTATTACCAAACTGTCCGAACATATGGGGATAACATTAAAAAACCATTGTGCATATCATCCACAGAGTGCAGGCTTAGTGGAAAGAACAAACGGAACAGTAAAGTTAAGACTAAGGAAAACAATGGAGGAAACAGGAAGACCATGGGTGGAATGTGTGTCTCTAGTAGAAACATGCATGAGAATCACGCCCACGGCAAAAGGGTTGTCTCCCTTTGAGATCATAACAGGAAGGCAATTCAGACTACCAATCACAGACGAGGTGAGGGAGGAGGATGATGCTGAGGCAGAGACTACATTAGCTGAATGGATGAGCAGACTCTTCAGAAGTAATGAGATAGCTCGAACAAATAACTTGCCAGACATTTCTACTCCCTTACAGGATACTCGAGTGCAGACTGGTGACCAGGTCCTCGTGAAGGTGATTAAGAGGAAGCATTGGCACTGTCCACGGTGGGACGGTCCCTACACGGTACTGCTGACAACACCGACTGCACTAAAAATCGCCGAAAGAACTACGTGGATACATCAGAGCCACTGCAAAAAGATAAAACCTCTTCAACTTAACGACGGATAAGTGGTGGAAGTCCGGCTACAAAGGGCGGTGTTTCATTAGGAAATACTGGTCTCAACCCCGGTGAAGAAAACAACAGAACCACTATCACAAATAGACTATGTTGGGAAAGGTGTTGTTTGTAGTGACCTTGCTGGGTCTGACGCTAATGACTATAAGACAATTGAGTGAGGAATCCTCAACAAAAGAAGAAGTCCATCGAGAGAAAAAATGGTCACTACTCAACGATGTTGCAACAGACAGATAACGGTGACTATACTGACACAGACCCCTCTCAGAAGGACGAATATACTCACCTAACCTCCAATGTGTAAGACTTAAAGCTAGGTTACTGTCTGTCATATGACGAATGGTTCGAAAATGTCAAAAACAAGTGAATTAATTCTGAAAGTAATAAAGACACTGTAACCAGCTAGTAATTATGAAAAACAGGAGGGAATGTTAGAGTTTATTGAAGGGTAAAAGTGTTTTCATAATGTGTTTTCATAATGTGTGTTAAACAGAGAACAGTCTGTTCAAATGGCACACATACACACACACACAGATTCACATGACTGAGAGTCACAAGATTCACACTAACAAATAAGGCGTTGGTCAACACCACATGATTGTCATGTTACTGTATTGTTGAAATAAAAAGAATGCACTGAGAGAAGGCGAGTAGAGTTGGTTAAGGAGTTGACATTGCATGTCACTCGCCGATTCTCCTTGCAGCAAGTAAACTTGAAACTCGAGTACTGTTATCTTTGTTCACTGGATCTGGTATAATTGAACCGAGCTGGGGTTTTACCCTTACAAAGTAATATAGATACCTCACAAAAACACAAATTTACTCATGTGATCGAATTGTTTTGGTGTTTTAGATTTGGTTATCAAAGTTTTAGGATTACAAAAGTAGTGAAATATTTGAATTACACTGTATATAAATGTGTTATTCATGTCTAAAATGAAATTTTATAAATTCGCATTCTGAGTAAAACAGCTGTCAATCACTCTACTTTCACCACAGCAGGGACTGAGATATATCAGGACTGAATAATGACTTCATATTACATGACAAGGTTCATGTGATGTGTAAAAAAAAAAGAATTGAGCATTAGAACTTTTTTTTTCTACCAACAATTTATTATAATACCAACAATGTATATAAATATAACTGCAAAATCTCACTATTTACAATATTGAACATCAGAACTTTTTTTCCTTCAACCAACTATTCATTATACACTGACAAAATGATCCTTCCTCCAGTAGTCCAATACATTGTCCAGTTTCAGCAGCCCCATGTATTTATAGAAATCCTCTACAGTCAAGTCAGTCCATTTGTAGGTTTTACCCTTTCCCATCTCCTGTGCAGCCCGCTTGTTTGTGTTGGTACAGAGTGTCTGTACTGTTAGTGCACGGAAGAACAGCTTGAACAGGTCAAGGGGTTTGTTTGATACTGTTGAGCTGAGCTGTGGCCCGGGTGTGCGAGCAGGTTGAAACCTGGAGACAGGGGGAGCAGTGTCAGGGTCTTCGCCTGTCTTCCAAGACAGTGGAGCTGGCTGCTGTGCAGGTGGGGGTGATGGTGCATGGGCAGCTGGTGGCTGTGTGGGAGGTACGTGTGCTCTACGAGACCTCTTTGCTGTCCGGGTTGATGGTGATGGCTGTGGCTGTGGTGGAGCTGAGGTGTATCTCGACCTCGTCGCAGGCAGAGATGGAGGCAGCTGTCGTGATGCTGGTCCGCTAGTGCTTGGTGGGGATGGCAGTGGTGAAGGCCCTTGATCCATGGTAGATCTCAACATGGTGGCAGGCACAGCTGGAGGCTCCTGGATAAATGTCATCTGTGGGCTGCTAGGCCCAGGCAGCTGTGACACCTCTCTGTAAAACAAATAAAAATTGTGGGACAATAATTATCACACACACACACACACACACACACACACACACACACACACACACACACACACACACACACACACACACACACACACACACACACACACACACACACACACACACACACACACACACACACACACACACACACACACACACACACACACACACACACACACACACACACACACACACACACACACACACCACACACACACACACACACACACACACACACACACACACACACACACACACACACACACACACACACACACACACACACACACACACACACAAATATCTCCGTTGTGGGACAAATAAAGGATTATCTCATGCATCTACACATATAACCTTACTTATACACACCAAAATAACGTTTACACATAAAGTTTATCACAGACACACATGTAAATAAGTCTATGACAAAGTCTCATCTGTACAGAACAGTGTTGTGGGACGAATAAAGGATTATTTTTATTCATCTACACATGTAACCTTACTTATACATGCCAAAATAACGTTTACACATAAATATCATTTACACAGAGTAAACGTTTACTAATCAAGAGTCTATTTTGTCCCGAGAAAAAGTTCATGAGGGGAAAATAAAAAGGTTGATAAATCCATTGTTCATTTTCGCGGTACTCCTCACAAAATGGCAAATGCACTACAAGTTATATTTACACTTACCCATCCTCAAATGGATCCCTGCTGTCCCTGTATTCTTCTTCTTCAGAAGAGTCGAAGCCTTCAGGTTCTGATGAGCCATCTTCTTCACTGCCGCTCGCGAAAATAAAATCCAGAGCGTCCGCAACGGTAAAGTTCCTTCGAGCCATTTTCTCTATATTCTTCACAGACTAAAAGACTGAAACTGATGGGAGACACCTGTTATATGTTTTTTTATTGGTGGGTAGGTCCTTAGATTTCTAGAGTGTCCATTGGTAATTTCAGACCGACATGGCTGCCGGCCGGCCGAGATGTCCTTGACTGACACACAAATCCACCAATCACACACAGTGTAACGCCGAATCAAGCTGCTTTGAGCGGCAATATTGGCTGCTGTGCCCTGGGTACAGTCTCACAGGAGATACTCTTGAAAAGCTACGATTCTAGCGATTCCGCAGATATCTGAATCATATTTCTACTCCTTACAAGCGAAAATCTATGATTAAATACGTAAATAAATGTGCACCACCGACTCCATATATATATATATATTTTTTTTTTTAAATTATATTTGTTATTTTTTAAATCAAATGCATCTATTTAGATTATATATTTATTTAGATGTAGGTTTTTTTGTAATATTATTGTATTGTTAATGTATAATTTATTAAATAAAAATACTGTTATGAACACTATACAATGTCTTTATTTTGATAGTTACCAGAATACATTATATATTTAATACTAACATAAGCGGGGAGGCGTGTGGCGCAGTGGGTTGAGCGTTGGTGATCAGATCAGGGGGTCACAGGTACAAACCCCACTGCAGTCGGCATGTCGTTGTGTCCCTGAGACACTTCACCCCAAATTGCTCCTGTGGGGATTGTCCACAGTATTGAGTATGTAAGTCGCTTTGGATAAAAGCGTCTAACAAGTGACATGTAATAATGTAATGTAATAAACTGGTGATAGATAGATAGATACATCCCTGCTGAAAAAAACAGCATAGACCAGCATGGTGTTGACCAGCATAGTTGACATAGTTGTGTTTTGGTCACTTGTATGCTGGTCTATGCTGGTCACCAGCATAGACCAGCATACAAGTGACCAAAACACAACATATTCTGGTTTTGCTGGTCAACACCATGCTGGTCCATGTGGTTTTTCAGCAGGGAGGAAGAATACTGTGCAGTCCACAGGTCTCTGTTTCTGATGTGAACTGAAGAAGAGCTTCGCTCAAGCAGCATGTAGTCTGACAATTCAAAAATAATGTTAGAATATATTTAACAATTAATCCATTTTAATTTTGAAGTCAAACAACATACGAGCACAATACATACATAAAATATAAATATAGCCTCTTGTTGAAAATGGGCTAAAGTTCTCTTTCTCTAATAGCGTTTAAATACTTCTGTGACATGTCAGAATGTTATGTTATTGTTATCTAATTTGTATAGTAGTTTTCCCCCCTTTATTTAAGAAAATATATATCAAACATTACACACCAAACATTGACATCAGGGGTGCACAGGTACATACACGGAATACAAAAAATAAATACAAAAATATAGAGGAAAACAAATTAAGAAAAATCAAGAAAATAGTGATAAAAACTAATAATTTGTTAAGTAGTGTATAGTTTTTGATACCATTGACTCCTAGGCAGCTGAGGCGCTGTACCGTAGTGAGAGAATAGAGGCGCAGCCTGGATCTGAGCTCGGCTGCAGGGACTGTCTCTCCGGAGGGTTCTGGTTCCGGGGCCGCTGAGATCGAGTCACCGAAAGACGACAAACGTCCAGATCGGGCATTTGATAAAGCAGAAGGTAGAACCCAGAACCTCGGAGCTGGTGTACCGATGGACTCGACCGATTTCCGGGTCACGTGGTGGATGCATAATAAGCCAACCACAGACCGTAATATAGCCTGCACCGACCGTATATGAAACAATACACGCGCACTGAAACATAACCGAGGCTGGCCTTGGTTCGGATGACCGCAGTGGTGCTGCCTCCCTGAGCTCCATCAGCCGTGCAGGTGCCGAGCTGAGCGGCACACCGGGCCCAGCGGCTCTGAGAAGGGGGACACGGCATGCCGGAGCCGGGGGGGATATCTCTGTGATCCGTTGTGTCAGGTTTGTTAAAGAGTGTGAGAGGGTCCGTGAATCCCCTTAGGGTGTCGATGTGCTCATGATGTAGGCCGATCATCCTGCTGGAGGTGTGTGATCGATGATTGCTTGATATTGCTTTGTTTAAGGGCCGATATGATCGTTAGTGCTCAGGGATGTACAGTCTCGTGAGGATTGTACACAGAATGTGGGCCCGCTGCACCCTGTACTGACTGTTCTGACTGAACAGACTGAGACACAGCCTGACTGATCTGGTTCTGTTCTGATGGGCTCACACAGAGCTGCTTGTATGCAGGAACACCTGTTCTGTAAAGCTGCTGCAGGTCAATGGGCTTTCATTGTCTGACATTAGCTTGCTTACTAAGTTCTGGGTCCCACTGTAATCTTCATTGTTACACATCCTGATTGATGCTGTGGTAGATGCACACACATCAATCTAGTGTAGGCTATACAATAACCATCTTAAGGTTCTAAAGCAGTGCACTTCCTATGTTCATTAACATAAAATGAGCTGCTGCCATTATTTTAAAGCTATAACTGTAGATGATCACTTCATCCAGAGGGGGCTTTAGCAGAGCAGTATGGCTATGTGTGAAAACTAAGATGCTGTGCAGCCCCATTCGTCAGGTTCCATGTCAGTGCACTGGGGCAAGACTGGCTAAAGGGCAGCTCCCCCTGTGAAGCAGCAGACCTTAAAGGATGTGGCAGGTTGCTGCTGGACAGATGTCCAGACCCCAGGCCGCATTACTAGAGGACATGAACTTATACTAACAAACTGTATTCTTAGAACAATAAAACAATGTGCAATGATGTGGCTTTGATCAGAGGAGGAGAGAAGTTATAGAGAGTTCAAGTTAAAGCAACTGGTATCCAGAAAGATGACCAATTTCAAATATGAACAAAATAAAGAGATGATCATTTATTTAAAGACACTCCTCTCTGTCCCATATAATTCAAACCATGATCAGTGTACAGTATAACAGTAGCTGGGGCACTATAATTGATAGCAAACTGAGTGTGTATCATACTATAGGGAAGCGGAGCAGCTTAGATGTGGACGGATACCCTTATTGTATATTCCGCTCACAGCGCTAAAGGAGGCACAATGTTCATTGTCCTGCGCAGTACTCAGCTGCTTAACAACCTGCATGTCTTTGAATCCTGAACCTTTTCAAACGTCCGCCCTGGTTTCCCATAATGATATTATTTTCAGGTTTTACTGATACAAAACCTGACCTTAGTTTGCCCATTATATTCTTCTTGAAACAGCCTTTTTAATGACCAAATAAGCCACATTTCTCAGAGCGTTGTTTTTCAACTAAAACAATAACAACGTTGACTAAATAAATGTAATTTAATATGCAATCATTTATTATGTGTTGACAGTTAGTTCAAGTTAGATGATCAGGTTATAGTTGGATTATTTTCTTCTTTATGAATCTTTATATTTCTGTTGTTGGGTAGTTTGTTGTGCTTCCACATCATGTTGTGTTGCTGTTTTCAGGCAATCGGACGTGCAATGCTGTGTCTTAATCCTAACATGAATGAAACATTGAATGTCTTATACAGAGCCAGGCTGTGCTTGTTTGAAGCATCATCCTTGTCATGAAACTCACCAGACAGAACATTGAATATTGAACAGAACATTTTTTGTTTCTGCAGATGAACTGTTGGTGTATTTAACTTTTTTGCACTCATTTATTCAAAAATATTTTTTAAACCTAACTTGACTCCTTTTTTCCAGGACAGAGCGTTGGAATTTAGAGTGAGTCAAAGGTCAAGAAAAAGGCTTCGGTGTTCCATGTTAGCGTCTTCTTGTCAAGATGAGTACGGACAGACCCAAACGGAACATCATCAAAAAGAAATATGTAAGTGAAATGTCTTTCCTCTTTGTACACATTGCCTATAAAAAGAATGCTCCATCTTAACTAGCTAATGTAATCAGGAAGGATGTTCGAAAATAATACAAAATATAAAAACTGAAAATCAGATTTTTTTTTAATAAAGATTGAACTCAATAAACAATCATAAAATGTACTGTCAACATTTAGAAGAAGAACCTAGAGCAGGGGTCGGCAAATAAGTTTGGCCTTGGGCCATTTTTTTTCTGAGCCACTAGATGGCGGGCCGGAACATAATCAAAGGCTTATTTAAGTAATTGATTGTTAAAACATGTGACACGTTCGAATGCTTGGGGACAATCCCTCATGTCACTTGCACTCGAACATTAGGGAATGTCTGATCAGCCACAACTTTTCTTTCAAAACAAAGCTGCAGCATAGTGGTGGTGGTAGCAGGTGGTGCAGCATATGCACCACCACCCCTCGCCCTCCATGATCAAGCGGCTTCTCAGATTTTGTTGTCAAAGTTTTGAATGAACTTTGTTACTGTTCACATAAGTAAACATTACGTTTGAATGATTTAGTGAGATGGTGTTCTTTTTTTCAAACCCGCATGTTGGCTATTTCAGCACCACGCGCTGTCCACCTACTTATTGATCCACTATCAGCGTCAGTGCACCCCGCTGCCAGAGTGTGCCTGTGCTATGTGTCATTCACTCTCAACATGGATACAAGTACAATAAGCATTCTTCAGGTGTAGGTAGATTCTCTATTCGGACATTATAGCCTATGTGCGACTGTTGGTCCAATATTGTAAAAAAAAATCAAAATAATCTTTTATTTTTATTCTCAAAATAATTTTCCGGCCCAAATATTACTGCTGGCGAGCCACCAATGCCCCGTGGGCCGCCTATTGCCGACCCATGACCTAGAGCAGGGATGGGCAAATGGCGGCCCGGGAGCATGCGGTGGTGGGGGCCACATACATTATGTGGCCCCCACCACCATCCAAGTTGCCCATCCCTGACCAATTTTATTTTATGCATGTATTCCGGTTTAACACAAACTACAACCAAAGGAACACATGCATGCACATGGTCTTGCATCACATGTGGTCTTGAATCTGCATCAGTACATGATGACTCCATGACATAAATATTCTTTGATTATTAGTTTCTCTATTTTATTTTACTTTTCAAAATGTATAACTTTACATTAGACTCATGATCCGGCCCTTTAACAGGCTTTAACATTCAGGCCCAGATTGAACAGTTTGTTGGATTTTGTGTGGTTGTTTTTTTTACAAAGGGGAGCGGCCAAGATGGTTTAGGTCCAGTAAATAACCTTATTGTTACCCAGAACCTGTTATCTCCCCTATCAAAATCTGAAAGCGAGGATGCAGCTTCTTCCATGTTTAAAAGCTTCAGAAAGTCCTCCAGACATTTATTTCAGTTGAATCAGTTGGGCTTTCTGACTTTCCAATTCATGAGAATAATGCGTTTAGTTGATGCATGCTAGAGCTATGAGTTGTAGATGTAGGATTACTATTGCAGAGCAGCATGTTGATAACATGGATAAATACAGGTAATATGGTGGATAAGGACAGGAACACATTTGCATCTGCTTCCACAAAGATTTTGATTATTACATCCAGCATGCATCCTCTATCATTCTGGCAAGAAGAAGGTGTCTATTCTCTCTGATGCTTCTTGGACACAGTTACATAAACTTGCCTGATCTGGCCTAAAGGCATAGCAGTGTGGCTGAGCATAAAGTAAAGCTGGACTCATACTGAGTTTCAAAGCTGATAACTCTATAGATACGTCTTTAAAAACTCTCATAATGAGCATATTGACATGCTGTTGTTTTCCATGTTCATCATCTTACTTTAACATAATGTAGTTAGCCATTGTAAGAACAGCTGATTTGTACTGTAAACTAACAATTATTCAGATTGAAATTGTAACCAATGGTCGTACATGAGTGCCCTCTAGTGGACAAACTATTGAATGAACGGGCTGTTTTTAAATGACATATCTTTGGCCTTCCTGAACAGCTATTTATAGTTATTTATCATAAAGTACAAACAGTCTACCCTCACATGGAACTGCGTGTCGGTGTTGGTTTCCAGATGAACAGCGTAGTTAAGACTCCTAGTGTACACACAGAAGCCCTCTCTCTCTCTGTTCATACTGTAGTCCTTCACATTTCAGTTTTTATTCCAGTAAGATGTATTTATTTGATAAACCCCTTGAGATGAACCATTTCGTTTTTAACGGGGCTCCTAGCATATAGTACAAACATTTAAAAAAATGACAAATACCAAATTAAGTCACAAATAAAAGACAGACAAGGCTACTACAATCACAACACAAACATTAGAGATTACAAATTCAAACATTCCCACAACATGGCCACAGAGAACAAAATAAATACATTTGCCCAGCAATAAAATAAATACAAAATCAGTGTTTTGCACTATATATCATCGATAGATAGATGATAGATACAAGTTTAGACTACTGCCTCAAATGATATGTGGAGGACTGTGGTACTAATAACTGTTGTAGATTTTCAAATGGTTTAAATGTGTGCTTTCATTTTGGCATTTCCCTGTGGATAATCCATTTGAGTGTGTTCTGTTTGTAATAGTTGATGGTGTTTGTGACTTTCTGCAGGACATCAGTGACGGGATGCCGTGGTGTGAAGAACGTCTCGTCCGCAAAGTCCTCTTCCTGTCCCTCAGGGAATTCAGAGACACACACCGTGCCACACAAAGAAACTCACACATACACACGCGTGCACACAAGCACACAACTAAAAATACTCTCCTTCATGCTCAGCGAAAGACACGGACACTGCCAAAAACCCACAAGCAGCAAAACACACGCACAAGACAGAGTGTGCACACGCCACGACAAAGACCACCTATCACACACACACAGAAAAACACACAAAATATGCACATTTCAAAACCCCCCCATGGAGACTCCAACAAAGGGCGAAAAAATAACGTGTCTCAGGACTCATGCACACCAAGAAATAAATGTACGTCCACCCAACAGAACATGCAAACACAATCAGAGAGAATGGCACACACTGTACAACCCACACAAGATAATACACACACACTCCAGAGGAATGCTGCATCCACCAGGACACTACGCTCGCATAAAACACTGCCGCTGCTCAACTCAAAACACGCAGAAAGTGCAAAACACACACATGTTGCCCAGCACAAACACTCAGTGAAGAACACACAGACACTGCTGAAGGCTGCTACCCCCCCGAGGACGCTGCGCTCACACCTCCCCACACGCCTCAGGGGTCAGTACGCTCTTCTTCTCCTCTTCTATTAGTCACAGCTGTTCATTTAGTAGTAGCAAAGCCAATGTCAGGAAAACTTCAAAGATTATCCCAGTTTGGTCCTTCGGTAAGAGTAGCATGTGGAGGTCAGACTGAAGGTGAATGTTACCCAGAATCCCTGACTGCACAGCAACGTTGCATGCCGGCTACAGTGATCAGACTACGTCCAAGCTGAAGCAGGAAGTGTAACTGGAATTTGTTTCCTTTTCTAATTGTTCCTTTCACCTTCAGTTGGAACCCTTGTCTTATTGTCTGAATGCTCGTTCTCCCTGTATTCTGAGCAAATGTTCTGATTTATTTTAAGTGTCATTGCATTTCATATTTCCTGCCACACCAGACACATTCATTGTGTTTATAATAATCTCTGGAACTAAGGAAGAGCCTCATATAAGTTCTTCCTGTTGCCTTCAGGCTCCCTGGTTAATGGCAGCATCAGCGGCTGTCAGTCCGTGCTGTCGGCCCGCTGGAGCCTCTCCCTCCAGACGCAGCTCCGCCCGGCCGGCCTCCACCGCCACAGGGACGACTCGTCCAGCAAGAGGTCAGCTGCAGGGTCATCACTGTGTGTGTTTTTGCATGTTCAGGTTCATGACAGAAAATGAATAGCAATACTATTTTTTCATGACAGAGGGTGCTACCTACTTTTGACATCCCTAAATCAGAACATGAAATGTGTGAGGAGATTGATAGATTTGGAATTTGTTTAAAATGTATTTCTTTGGTTTTTATGAAAAATATATTTTCAGTTTGACTTTGACCAAGAAAAAGAAGATATCCATTGTTTTGCGCAGTCTATACCCTATCTTGCAAATAAAAAGGGATTACTTAATATAGAAAAAATAGGGAAACAATAATTTGGTGATTTATGTCTGAAAAATAACAGAAATGTTTCAATTTTCTGTTATAATCCGTCTTTAATAATATATAGGGGTACAATTTTATCGTGATCACATTGTATCGATTAGTGAGTGTCAAGCCCTTGGGTATATTTGCAGTTTCCCCGCTTGAAAGGGATGGTACAGTCCATAGGAGGTTTTTAACTGGGTTTCACTCGTACAATGACCACCACTTTGTTTTCTTTTGAGTTCTCCTTTACTTTAGTTTTTGTTGTTGCAGTACAGCTTATGTAGTAACAAGGTTGTAAGGTAAAAAACCTTAAATAAAAAATAATTACTGTAAATACAATGCACATGAAATAATAAATGCAAAAATACATGCTTTACATATACTTTTAACACTTGTGAATATTGTTTTTACTTTCTTAGTGTATTTTTATGAATTATGTTTTTAACATATGCAGTCTCATTAAAAATGCAAATATAATAGACTGAATTCTTAGCAGCATTCAAACCGTTTTTATCAATCTACATATCTCAATAAACAAATCATATTCGTTTTTAAATCAACAATCATGTTGCTTTAGCTTGAGGTAGTGATGTTACGTATTGCGCCGAGGCTTCGGAGCGTGTGTCGAGTAATCCCTGAAGCTTTTTGTGAAGCATGTACCGAGGCTTGTATCGTTTTGGTTTTCGGCCAGTGACGTCATCGATGACAAACGAAGCCTCGCTGCCTGTCGATACCACGTGACTGCTTCACGAAGCGATTCAGATCCGTTGAACCATTGAACCACAACGTTCATACCATAGACTGTATATATAAAGGTTCATACTCATGGATGTATAATAAGAACCATATTACCCCTCCTGTACCCGGGCCCGCTGGTGACACGATGGAATCAAGAGAGCTCAGACTCAGACTCATAGAGGACTCAGACTCATATAGAGGTCGGAACAGGTCAAAAGTATAAATAGATACAAGCATAAATAAATGTAGGAATAAAAACATGAATAAATACAGGAATACATATCTTGCAGTGTTTTCAGGGAGCTTTAGTGTGTGTGCTGTGGCTCAGCTGGAAAGCAGTTGACTCATGACCGCAGGGTCCCTGGTTCAACGACTGAACAATACGTATTTGTTGTTGTTTATAAAAGCTACAGCTAAATGAGATAATGTAGTTAATAAATGTATTCTTTGATATGGTTTAGCCTTTCTCAGGCTACAACATGGTTAAGTTTACGAATATTATTAAGGAATACAAATCCCTCTTTGCAATGTTTAGCAGCCTCCTTAGGATTTTCAATCACAATCATTCAACTGGAATAAAAACAATATTGTTAACATGAAGATATGATTTAATGTTCGTTGTTTAGAGTTATTCTAAGGCTTTACTCATTGGGAACTCGGTATGAGATAGAGCAGTGGTTCTCAACTGGTGGGTCGCGACCCAAAAGTGGGTCGCGGACCCGTTTCGAGTGGGTCGCAGATGTGTGAGAAAAAGTCAAACTTTTATTTTGAAGGCCCGATTTTCTAACGCTGTGCATGCAGTAGGCGTTGGACTGGAAGTACCGGAGACCATAAACAGTTTTGAAAACTTCTGTCACGTAGTGAACATCTTCTCAATAAAACATAATTTGCTGATGTTTTTTCGAGTCTTCTGGCCAATCAGAATCAAGATTGTTGCCGGAAGTCCCCGCGGAGAATAACTTTGCGGTAGAACTATTCTTTATACATCCATAGGTACAACTTCAGATAAAAATGAACACATAATGAAATATGCCCCCCGGTTTGATGATTGACAGGTCACAGAACAATGGGAGCGATCTACCCTAACCCACAATTTAAAGTAATTCACACAGACTCTCTCCTCTTTGCTCTTCTCTCTGTGAGGAGCAGCAAGCTGTCAGAACAAAGTGAAAAACAAACAATGGCATAAAATATTATTAATATGTCGTAATACATCTAATTATTTTCTTCTCAGAGTGTACCAGAATGCGTAATTTATATGTTAGTATTTCAAAAAATCTCCTGGGGGAGAATCCCCCCCTTCTGGGGTTGGGTTTTCAGCATGTGTGCCTTTTTATGTTATACAGTTCAGCTTTGATTCCATCATCTCATTAAACCTTATTTAAAAGCATTATTTAGTTCTGTGAAGGGATATAAGGGATATATGCACTGTACTTCACTTTAATTAATATTGTATACTGCAAAGCGTATATATTACTGCAGGATTTTTTGTTGAATAGATTTGAGTGGTTCAACATTTTGGGTCGCGATCTATTGACTAAGGAAAAAGTGGGTCCCGACTCCCGAGGCCTGACCACTTGAGAACCACTGAGATAGAGCACACTGTTGAGATGTCCAATCTGCCTGTTTTACACACTTTGACCAACAGGGGGGTTTGTGTTCAAATGAAGCCTCATGAGATGAACCCTTTTGCGAACCAATTGGCTGAAAAGCTTCAAAGCAAAGCTTCATAAGGCTTCATCTCGCCATCACTAGCTTGAGGACATCAAACAAACAAATGACACTGAACTAGAACGCACGTTCTAACGTGCGCCACGAATAGCAAGTTGTATGACTCTAAACACACAGTTCGTCTCTCACCCGCCGCTTCTCCAGCTTTTTATGGCTACACCAGTGCTGCTTCTTTGACGTTTCTTCTGCTGGTTCGTAGCTGATATGTTTAATAATGTACTTGGTCCCTTGTATACTCTGTGATTATGTTGAGCGTGGATAAGGGCCTGTCATAACAGTGTGCACTGGGGGCCTATTAGAGCACAAGCCACTAAAATATTCTCTTCTTAAGAGTTTAATAATCCTATTTTTGGACAAACTCAGAAACATGTCCACTTTTTTATAATCAAACAATTTCCCACCTTCTTTTTCCCTTTTTAAAAAGAATGGAATTGTTTGTATTGTGTTTACAAATTAAGCCTTCTAGCTAGATAATTTATTCTTCTAACCATTATTAATTCTGTTTCAACTCAAAAATGATATCTGTCATCCATATATTCATGGTTTTTATGCTGTAGTCCACTGTGTGTGCAGACCCCGGCTGCAGGCGCAGAGGAAGTTCGCTCAGTCCCCTCCCAGCTCTCCAGGGCCGCCAGCAATGATGTCATCAGCACGAGGTAAGCACGCACACAACCTGGCGGTGGTCACCTGTCTGACGAGGAGGCGACCCAAGACCGAGGACTTCCTGTCCTTTCTCTGTCTGAGAGGTAAGCTAAAAGGAGAAGAAGTATGTTTTCAACCCTGCAGCACTGACCTGGTTCTTTTGGATTATTGCAGAAAATAAGCTCTGGCATAAAATGTCTATGATGCTGCACACTATGTTTTTTGAAGTGTAAATTCAATCCCAGATATTTTATCTTGTAAAACGTTTCTTCTAAGAATGACCGGATGTAGCTGGGTTCATGGTTTTGTCAATTGGCAGTCTCGCATCCTTTTAAAATTCTAACACAATGAGGCAGTCTAGTGAGTGGATGAGTTATCCTTATTGTGAGGTATCCTGCTCACCCAGTTAAAGAAGGACAGAAGGAGAAGAGGGTTTGTGGAAACCAACACGTGTTATTGATTCTGCTCAGGTATCTGGTCTACAGCTTTGTCACTCCCATCTCTTCAGCCAGCACCGCTGCAACATTCATATAATGGGGTATTTACTGATGTGCTTTATGTGGTAGAACCATTTAATAAAATACGTAAAAACATGTACTTTGAGAGAAGGGAACATTAAGTGCAAAAACACTCACTCAGTCATTCGTGTGCTTTAGGACTCATTCCTGCAGCAATATAAAAACTATAGGTATATCGGTCTGAACTGATGTGTGGCTGTTAATGCCAGGAGCTCAGTTCCATGTTGTCATATGACATACTACTGTGTATACTGTGTTAATGCTGAACAAAGAGCACTGCACTGCAGTGTTTAAATTCATCTGCAATCCGTGGAGCCTTTCTCAGGGTTTGAAGATCTGGATCAGTTTTAGTGTTATCTGATATGCTTCCAAATCTAAGTGTAAAATCATGTGGCTGAAACCCTGGTTTTATGAAGGAGAGTGTTTTGCTGAATAAGGGGAAAAAAGAGTTGAGTATGTCTGCCACAGTTTTTTATGGCAGACATACTGTATCTCCTCCAGCATCAATTAAGGTGTTTCCTCTTTTACTTCAGGTTCAGCAGCGTTGCCTAGCAACATGGGCTTCTTAGCGAGTGGACGAGCGAAGGAGCCAGCTGGCACTCAGCATCTTACTTCCTGCCTCCCAACCAATCACAAGACTGCAGCACAGGGGAATAACACAAGCCTCTTCAGCAGAACAACAGGTACTCCTCCTCTCAGCTGCCTGTATGCTGCTGTCGTTTCTGAAATACAGACACATCAGTCTCTGTACGTGTGGTTTTAAAGGTCAGTAACGTTTGATTTGAAGGAGTGTGCATAACCATGACACGACACCCACCAAGCACATTAACACAAAGGAGTCTTCATGAAAGTTTATTATCATTGTCATCAATTAACCCGAGGCCCATTCAAAGTGACACCCTAACGAAATGACAAAAGTCAGATTCATACATATAGACTCATTGTGTTGGCAAACACTGCTTTGTTTTAATGTGTGTATTGCTGTGTCAGGGCCATTATACACACAGCTTTGAATAAAATGGTAGGTTAATGTATCCCATAAAATGCTTTATTCATATTTTTCTCTTTTGTCTTGGTGCCTCTGTGTGTGTGTTGCTGTCCCACAGTGCAGCGGGACTCTCGCTCTCTGAGGGGGGGGCCTGCCGGCTATGCAGCTGGGGGCTCCTTCTGCCCTCTGAGCGCCCGGGCACAGAGGAGGAGGGAGAGAGAGAGGAGGAGTAGAGAGGGGGGAGCTGAGAGACACCTGCTGAGACCCCGGCAGCTCCCCCTGCAGGTCAGGAGGACAGACCAGGTCTGACCATCTTTCTACATGCTGCTCTGTCTAAAGCTGTCCTCATTGTTTCTCAGTCTGAAGGGACCTGGTCAAGTTTCCCAACAGACCCCAGTGTGGACTGGTACTTTGAGAGGGGCCCGTTCACCTGACACACTGTCCCCCGAGCGCTGGGTATATAGTAGCTGACCTCTGCCTCTAATACTAGAACTGGTACAATGTGGAGTCTAAAGTTCACTGTATGTGATAGATAAAAAGTGTATTAGATTGGAGAAAAAGAGAGCTATAGAAAAGTTCCTTTCTTCCATCAGGAGAGCTGGCCAATCCCAGTGTGATGGGCCAGCTCCCCATAAGACATGACCGATCTGAAGAATAATACCAGCAGCTCATGTCATGGCCACCTTTGATCATATCTTCATTGATGTCTCCTTTACTGAATCCCGTTCCACAAGCTGAGTGTGCTGCTGTGTCACTGGCCTCACATCTGTTTTATGCTGATATCATTATATTCATGTCTTGACACAGCCATCATGCTCTCTTTTATCATGATCTCAATAAAAACATTTTGTCACTTTCACTAACGAATGATCATGATAAATAATTGTGATCTCAATATCTATCAACATAATCGTGATTATCGAGTACACATCAATTACTTTTTCTTCACATCAATTATTTTGACTTTTTCTCTAACAAGATTACAAGGAAGGGGTAATTGAAAATGGCAGCTTACATGTGGAAGTTTCAGCCAGATACTGAACCCAATGGTGTGTGACCTGTGTCTGTATACTTGACACTGAGGTGCTCCGGAGGTCTTTTTGGATACAAGTATCAGCTAAATTAAATGTTCTCTTTCTATTGCAGGTTTCCATGGTGACTGGACTTTCTGATCAAAGAGCTTCCTGTGTCAGGTCAGTTCCCATATTAAAGCCGAGCTCCGGGGGAGCCAGCAGACGCTCCCCCAGGCCTAGCAATACCTGTAAACCCAGACTCCAGGAAGCCAAAAACAAACACCTCACCCAGCGCAGCAAACACCAGCTGCCTCGCAACCACCGCCTTCCTCCACAACCCCGCACCACCCCAGACAAATCCAGAAACCCCAAGACCTTCAGCAGTGTGCAGAACTCAGGAAGACGTCCCAGCAGGACTCAAACCCCAGTGACTAATGGCTCAGCGATTAGAGTGCTCACTGAGAACCCTGAGGTTCTGAGGTCATCCAGGAGAAGGAGAGGCCTCCCCCCCGACACCAGCCCCACCCCTCTTAACAACAAGAACTCAAAGAAGGCCAGGACAGTGCAGTGCAGCCATGCTGATGTCCCAGAGGAGAGGGAATGCCATGTTGGGGAGATCCCTCAGAGGGAGGCCAGCTGTGATGCAGATGTAAGAGAAGCGTCTGCAGGCCACATAAGTGAAATCACTGAAGACCTTCCACAGGACACATGTGGCTGTGTTGGAGAGATGACAGTAGAGAGGGGTTGTGGCGTTAGTGAAGACAAACATGTTGAAACTTTGTCCGCCGTCTCTTCTCAAGAAGAGGTCAACCTTTCCACCATGATCGCAAACTCTGAGCTAGGCCCCGTCAGTGAGGTCATCAGCAGACATGTGAGAGACAGAAGGCTCCAGAGAAATCAGACTGTCCCCAGACTAATGACCAGGACTGCTGATTCCAGGAGGAGGACTACTGCCATTAAAGTTGCTATGAACTCATTGACTTCTACACACACACACAGTAACCCACCAGCCAGTGTTTTTGCCAAGCAAACTGCTAAGGGCACTAACACATGTACTAGCAAGGACATGACCAAGTGTACTTCACCATCCAGCATATGCTCCACAATCCTGAATTCCAAAGGTGCTGTAAAAGACTCTTCTAAGGGTACCACAGAGGACTCAACAGAGGACTGTCCAGCTGTCAGTAGTTATTCCAACACTTCCAGGGGCTCTGCAAAGGGCCCCACCCAGACCAAGTCTACTACCTCAGCCATTAAGACCAGAAGCAGCCCTAGAATCCTTCAGAGGCGCTAACAACACCTGATTAACTATATTAAGAAATTGATGATTAGCAAAATGTTCTAAATAACATTGGATACTGTAATGTACTGATACTATAAACACAGCATGGTCAGGGGTTTTGGCTGCTTGGATAGTGAGATGTGTACTGTTCACTACACATGTCAATAACTTTGGGATCATTTGAATTATTTAATGGTTTAGACAATGAAGGCTCATGAACACCTTCCGTTTCGCGCAGACAGGTCCGTAGGAGGAAATGTCCATAAGCGAGTGAAGACAGACTTCCCACACAGTCCTTTACTTGCATAGAACTTTATTTATAAAAACAATGTTCCAACCCAAGATCTACATGAGGTAAAGCTTAAAGGTGAGGTTTTACCTGATAATGATCTTATGACAAACACATTTCTCAATAAAGTAAATAGCAAGTTAAAGGACAGTGTGTTTCCAACACTTTTCACAGCCTAATGGCAGACAAGTTGTGTAAGGGATTGATCAGTATGTCACCAGCAGTGGCTCAGTCAGTGGGGGCTTGGACTGTGAGCCGTAGGGTCGCCGTTTCAAGTCCCTGACCAGACCTAAAATATGGAGTGTGGACTGCTACTTGGAGAGGTCCCAGTTCACCTCCTGCCCTGCCGTGATGCTCTTGAGCAAGGCACCGGACACCCCCCCTCACTCCCATTGCTCCCCAGGCGCTGTACAATAGCTGCCCACTGCTCCTAGTACCAGACTCCTGGTACTAGGATGGGTTAAATGCAGAGAACACATTTCACTGTGACCATTAAAAGAGGGTTTCATCCCTCCTCCCAATTCTTCTCAGATACTGCCCTGCTGTATCTGAAAGGCACACAGTTAAAACTGCAGTGGGTCTGCTGTTTAGTTTGTCTGCCATTGCATTCAGAAAGGAATAATCTGTTCAGGACTGTTTAGATTCTGAGGTGTCCTTTACTCTGGGGACATGCCCCCCCCACATGGCATTCACACTATAAATGACTGGCCACAAACATCACGAGTACTGATACTGGTTACGGTTTCAGGATGACATCAGGTGCTGTAGGTGCTATTAGCTTCCCCATGAGCTATTTTGGGAGGTTGAATAAAATAGAGTTAAAATGTTATACCTTTTATTAATTAATGTTTCACTTGACCTCACAGTAAAGCCCCTGTGTGTGAAGGACCAACATATTACCATAGACTGTATATATAAAGCATATTACACCTGTTTGAGTGACTCCAAAATAAAAATAGTGATAAAATACACAGTGGGAGAGGCTTATCTTTCTGTTTTTCCAACATAAGCTGGCCGTCTAAGTCATTAAGTTGGACAACAGTAACATGATATTCTTACACAGGGAAGTGTTTGTATGGGTTCATATTTCTTTTTTCCATATAATATGTTTTATCAGGTAAACTTAGTTTGCTTAAAAACATCATTCAGTTTCATGTTATAACCCCTCTCAGCTGTGGAACTTTAAGAATCCATAAACTGACATTATGTATAATTGTTAGAATATGATTAAATAAAATGTACAGTAAACTGCGTTCATTATAACTGACTTTAAAGGACGTGTATTAATAGATTTGTCGATGAAGTGAAAGCTCTTTATGTCAATGTGAAGCATTGCTCAAAGGTTCTATAACACTAGGGCATCAAAGGATAAAACTAATTCCATACTACATTTTTCTTGTACACTAAAACAAACCATGTTTGTTGTAGTTACTAATTTATTTATAACTACATTATGGAAATGCCTTATTCCAGACTGTTTGCTAATAACAGTTTTTAGTATCAGGAATGTTGTCCTGGTTGGTATTTTAAAAACTGTATTGATTCTCTTCATTCTAGGCGTTTGTACCCTTTGTGAACTCATGGTTAATCATTATTACATAGTCAGCCATTCTCTGTAGCTATAGACAAAGTAGAAACACAACATCATTGCAGACAATCTACTTCCTGAAGCAGGTTCATCCTGTATGACTCTGGAGAATTCCCACTAACATTTGATGGATGTTTCATCAAGGCCCTACATGTTTCTATGACTCTGTTGGCTGAATGGCCATAACTCCCATGTGCTGAGACGCCTCCAGTGTTTCATGTATTTTCTCTACAGCCTTGGAGCTTGCTCCTTTGACCAGTGGGAGAGTTCTCACTTACAAACAAATGGAGTCATGTCTCTGTTCCCGACCATGGATATTATTGATCTCATTCTAGTTAATGCAACATTTTTTTGAAGTTGTCAGTCAGTTGTTTATTGTGTATTCATGAAGTAAAATGAGCAAACTCTTACAGCTCCAAGGGATTAAGAACGTGAATTTGTGCAACTACATCAAACTAACTGTATAAAGTCTGTAAATGTGAATAATTTTAATGGAATTTGCAATAAATTCTTTTTGCATATTTATCAGAAGGATTGATTTACCTTCCAAGGGATCTTCTCAGGATATCACAATTCCTTATTTAAAACCTACAATTCCAAGTGTTCTAATTCATGATTCAGATAATGTGTTGGCTGATAAAAGCACATGTGATGTCATTCATTTTCAGTCAAAGTAAAATACCCCCTTTTCCAAAACTAGATAGTAAAACATTGCTTTTATGTTATTGCCTTTTAGAAGAAATGTGTAAAACCATTACGGAAAACAGCAAGACTATTACTTTTTTGTAAAAATGTTGAGCAGGTGTGTTCCTTTAAACGTGTCTTTACTCACACTGTCTGACTCTGCACAGCATATATCCTTTAAGATTTGTTTTATTAGCTTAGAATGTATAATGTCCCTCATTAACTATTCACTACATGCTTATACAAACTCAATCACATGCTGGGTATGGTTACGTGCAACGCAGGTAACCTATCACTCAGGAAACATATTTGTGTTGATTCATTTGTTTTCTAATCACATGGTAAAGTAATAATAATAGAATGAGCTGAAAAGAAAGGATGCAGTTTGGCTGGAGTGGGTGAAATGATATGTGGATGTTTATAAAATAAATGTTTGATAAATCGCTTCATTATAAATAACGTGAACTATAATTGTCTCACGAGTAGTGCACTATTCCCTTGACACAACCTACAGTGGAAGAGAGGAACCTGTTATTCTGTTCCTGAGCTAAGACTTTCAGGCAGACAAGTAGGTCTTTCTGTAGACTCACAGACAGTAGCTTTGTTTCGGTTTTGGTAAAGATTTCAGAGTGGTGGGGTATCGTATAGGGAGGTCCAGGCAGACTCTGTCGGGCTGTATATCCGTACGCCAGCGGAAAATTGCTTCTCTCAGACCCTGCTGTGTAGGAACGTCGATTCTGAGGAGTCGAGGGTTTGCCTGTGAGACTCAGCTCAGGGAAAATATCACACGCTTTAAACAACGAAATAAACATCCTCCAGCTAACAGTATCCAGCTAGCTGCCTGTGCACAGCAGCAGTGTGACAGCAGGTTAAAGCTCTTTCATGCGAAACGTGAGACTAACTGCGAGGAATCATGTTCGAAAACTTCAGAGAAAGACTCCACATGGTCCAGCAAGATTTCACTACGGGGTTGGTCCTCTTCTCTCATGCCGTTCCGAGCTGCTTTAGCTAGCTGAGATAACCTCCTGCATCTGCATCAGATAGCGTTATGTTAGCTTTACACTTGACATATTGAAACATGTACACTTAATGATACACGAACATCTATGACATGGTTTACACATACCCATGATATGGTATACATATGACATGATATGGTTGATAAGGTTAGCTAACTCCAGCTTTCATTCTGCTGCATCTCTTTTCTAAAACTGTACGGTTATTTCATAGCACACATTTCCATGATTGAAACAGTAGTTTATTGTTGTTAATGTTGCTCGTCACTACGTTACCAGTCGCAGTGTTACGTGCTAACTGGCTCGGTGCTACTGGAGCTGCTGCTGGAGATCACTCAGCTGACAGTCATGTGATGAGCTGTTCTCTATAACAGTGAACACTGTTAGTCCACATCCAGTCTGCGATACAAGGACTAATAATGATAAATACAGATGAAAAACAAATGATGATATTTATTTAAAAGACGCAAAGAAAACAGGAAATGTTATTTGACTCACCGTCTGACTGTCAAAGTCCCTCTTAGTCATAATGTCAAACTCAAGCAGATACATTCATATACATACTTGAGTGTAAAGATAGACCTTCTGCTATTGTGCTATGTGTGGTACCCAGAAGTACTCAGATCATCTACCTAAATAAAAGTAGAAGTACCAGAGTGTAGCAATACTCTGTTACAAGTAAAAGTCCTGCATTCAAAATGTTACTCAATAATAGTACAAAAGTATTAAAGGTCCCATGTCATGGCCATTTCTACTGATCATAATTCCATTGTTGAGGTCTACTAGTAGAATAGATTTAAATTGTGCAATGTTCCAAACTCACATTGGTTTCTCACAGCATCTCTGTATAGTCTGTGTATTCACTCTCTGTCCTACACGCCTTGTTGGAGCTCCTGCCCGAAAGGGTTCTCAGAGCTGGTGAAGGTGCAGCTAGTCTGAATGACTTTGTATACTGCAGGGTAGCTGGTGGATTTACTCCAGGTGGAACTAAAGTCTGATTCAACACTTGGTTATATTTCACATAGTTCATCCAGATCTGTGAAGTAACTGAAGGTATTAATACATGTAGTGGATTTAAGTACAGTACTTGAGGAAATGTACTTAGTTACTTTACACCACTGGTGCTACCCATAGACTGTATATATACCACATTGAATATATATAAGTATTTGCACATTATAGCAGACAACAGTGGGATGCTGTTGCTCAGAGGCTCTTTCTGTCCATGTATCAGGAGCCACTCTGAACAAGTCCCACTGCCATGCGTGGGGATAGTTGAATGAGAAACATACTGAGTCCATTTTCAATGTTTTTTATCTTGGTGTTCAAAGACATGTTCATCCTGACTGTCTTCAGTTGTCTCCTCTTTTCCTCCCTTCAGTTTCAAGACCCTTGGAGACAAATCAAGAGACACCAAAGTCAGGAGAAGACCCAGGTGTGTGTGCCTGCGTGCGTGCGTGGCAACCTGTTGGAAGATCACAGATGAATAAAGTGTTAACATATGTTGACTTTGGGATTGCTAGTGTATACATTCTCTTACACAACGGGTAATAATACAGTGAGGGATGTAACAACCGATAATTGTAAATGCATATTATATTATTATGTATTATTGGTACAATAAAATCACAGCCAACACATTATTATCCAATAATACAAAGCCAGATTGCTTTCCTTGACCCCTCATGTGCAGCTGTGACCAGTACGTGGTGCAGTCCAACAATACGTTCAGAGAAGAAGAAGAGCTACACGCTCACCAAAGAGCCAATCATGTTGTTGCTTCAGAAGAAGACGATAGGACTCTTATTTTATTACAACAAATACAATTGGTTTTGAAGAGCCTGAACTGTTTGCTTTGTTGTTTAAAACAGGGTTTAGCTTAGGTCACAGCTGTGAGATATGAAATCATCCGTCATGTGATTCTTTCCATTACTCACTTACTGTCCTCCTGTTTGTTGTTCAGGTTTGAAGAGAGCCTTCCTCATTTCAGTGCTGGACTGGACATACTCAGCAGGTACACACACACACACACCACACACACACACACATATATACACACACACGTACATATACACACATACACACACACAACCACACACACACATGTACATATACACACACATACACAAACACACACACACACACAGTGGCGTGCACACTGCACAGACATTTATAGGGGCAGGTGCTCAAGAGGAAAAAAAAGGGCACCTTCTGAGTCGTCGTGGCGGTCTGGCGTTCGCCCGCGCGCGAAATTGTGCGCGAAAATTTGCCGGATAATGGCGGATTTTGTTAGTTTATTTTCGGTTTTTGGTTACTCCTTCCATCTCTCCCTCATTTTGGTCATCATCAGAGAGCACTGTTTCTGAACATGTTGCTGCTCTGGACTCTGACATTTCTGCTTCATCTGTGTCTGACTCAGAGATATTTTCTATGGATTTGTCTCCCTCATCTTAGATGGACTATTGCAGGACAGCAGGGGGCTGCTTCCCTGAGCCTGCTGTAGCTGCCTAGAATACAAACAATATAGAATATGATGTTTATTTCAATTATTTGGGTAAGGCAATGCAATGCATGATAACATTAAGACTCACCAGACTTTAACTGTCATGGCCAAAATTCAACACCCTATCACATAGTTGTTGTTTTTTTGTCATTTGGTAAGTAGCTTCATGTCTGATTTAGTATCACTTAGTGTGGTTAAAATAAATTGTGGGCCTCTCAATACAATTATATTATTATTTATTATTATTATTATTATTACTACTATTATTATCACAGTTCAAATCTGAGCATGAAAGGGCTCTAGACAGACAGTGTGTCCCTTAACATGACTCTGGTATTGACTCTGACCTTTCTTCTTCATCTTCATCATTGATGATGGGTAAGGGTTCATCAGGCACATCTGCATCCTCAACTTCCTTGCTGGTAGGCTCAGGCTGCTTTACCCAGGAGAGCAGAGAGCTGCTTCCCCAGGGCTGCCTGCTGTAGCTCTCTTTTCTTTTCTTATCCTGTCTCTTCTTGGCATTATTCTACAAGTGGTAAATGCAAATGAGCTAAATCAATGTACTGCTCTGCTGTGCATGATAATTAAGGGTTAATCTCCTAGAAACATTTAACAGCAGCATTAATGTAAACCTATAAGGTTACTACTACTTATATTGTAGGCCTACTTTATGAGGCATTTTTACTTTACTTGAGTATTTCCCATTTTCAATACATTTACTTCTACTCCACTACATCTCAGATGCAAATATTCTACTTTTACTCCACTACAATTATTTGAAAACTTTAGTTACTAGTTACTATGTAGATTTTGATTAAGATTATTACAAAACATACATTTAATCACTTCAGCCCTAGCATAATGACGCATTGTGAGCGTGTAGATCTGCTATTTTCAAAAGTGCACAACGAGACTAAATGGATGGATGCAAGAAAAGAAGTAAAGTTTTAGTTTAGTTTGGCATCTGATTTAGGGGACTAAACAATACACTCGTTGTATTTGTTACCTGGTGGTTACTTACTTGGTCGTCACTAGGGCACTTTTAATCGTGTTGCTGCGTGCTGCTGCACCACACACTCGCCGTGGCCTGTCTGACTGAGTGACTGACTGTCTGCTCTGCGCGTTCACATTGAGAGCAGGGAAGGGAGGGGCTGCAGCCAGGGCACGTACGGGAGTGCCGCGGGGCACGCGTGGGGATGTCTGACAAAATTACATCGCGCATTTGGGGCATTGTTGTATATATTAGAAGCTTTTAATCCAGAATTGATCGATGTTACCATGAGCCACATACAGTACACTGTACAAAAATTAAATAAAGAACTGTAAAAAACGAACTTTCAAAAGGGCACATTGCTGTCAGAGGGCAACACGGGCAGGTGCTCAAGCACTACCTAGAGTCTATGTGTGCACGTCTCTGCACACACACATATACACGTACATATACACACATACATATACACACACACACACATATACACATACATATACACACACACATACACATACATATACACATACACACACACACACACACACACACACACACACATGTACATATACACACACACATACACACACACAACCACACACACATACACACACACACAACCACTCACACAGAAACGTACACACACAACACACACCTTTTCACACACACCACCCACACACCTACAAGCATCACAGCACACACAACAATAGAAACACACTTTACCTTGCATGACTACACACACACAGACACACACACATACGAACAAAACCACACACACACGCTCACACTTATGTGTTTCTGTGTAATGTGTCTCTTCAGGTATGAGGAGAGCTGGTTTCTGCTCCACAGAAGAACTAAGGACTGTGCTCAGGCTGCAGAGGTAGGATCACACACACTCCTTCAGACACCGTGAAGGATTGACTGTAGAGAAAAGCTTCTTCTGGGGCCGTGTTGAGCCTGTGCTCATGGATCTTGAAGATAATATGAGAATACATCGTGTTGTGGGTGAAGCAGTTTCAAAGAATGCTGTCAGATACCAGTTGGAGCTTTTCATTAGCTACAGTCAAGTGATGGAAAAACTGGATTTTATACTCAAACCTGGACATTTCAGAGAAACACACTCCGCACATACTAAGATACTAATACTTAGATAAGGCACGTTTATTTATAAGGCACACTTCAATAACAACGCAATTCAAAGAGCTTTAAAAAAAAACACATCAAAAGCTTTAGGCATCCTGCAAAAGAAACACATTATCAAATGAGATCCTTAAATCGAATTGCGACATGAATTGAACAATCGATGTAACTTTATTTGCAATAATTTAGAGAATCAACATACTATTTAAGTTACATTTGCTAATTGCTATGTCCTTCTTTCATGCTGTGTGTGTGTGTGTGTGTGTGTGTGTGTGTGTGTGTGTGTGTGTGTGTGTGTGTGTGTGTGTGTGTGTGTGTGTGTGTGTGTGTGTGTGTGTGTGTGTGTGTGTGTGTGTGTGTGTGTGTGTGTGTGTGTGTGTGTGTGTGTGTGTGTGTGTGTGTGTTAGGAAGTAGATGGGGACATGGTGATGCTGTCTGCTCACTGGGAGAGGAAGAGAGCGGCTCTGACCCAGCTGCAGGAGCAGCTGCAGAGCGTGCCGGCCTTCATCGGCGATTTGGACGCCATGACTGCTAACATCGGTGTGTTTCATTCCTGTACGATAACGCCCGTCACCACCAATGACTAAGAGAATGTCCGACAGTGGACCTCAGAGGTGGAAGAAGTACTCAGATCCTTCACTTTAGTAAAAGTAACGACACAACAGTGTAGAAATACGCTGATACAAATGCATGTCCTGCAATCCAAATTATACTTAAGGAAAAGTTCAATATTTCCAGCAAAGTTTACTTAAATTATAAAAGTACTCAATATATAAAAATGAATAAGTATGTGCTCAGTTGACTTAAAGCTACTGAAGTTTTTCATCATTGTTTTGGATCTTATGCACACAAGATAATCCTTCAAGTTATTATCACGTGCAGCAAGATAGAAGTAATTATATGTTTCATGAAAGGCCTACAAGTACATGATATTCTTACAGAAACGATCAGCAATATAACTGAAATCACCTTTAATACATAACGATGCATTATATTTGATACATTTATCACTGTTTTCTGTGTTAAAAAACAACTTCAAACATAGCAGTGTTCACAATGTTTCCGTTCAACATGTAGTGAATTTGGTTTATGTAGTTCCATTAAATAGTAATACCTAAGTTAAAAACAAATACAATTGTACAATACTTGCGTAAATGTACTTAGTTACTTTCCACCACTGTACCTCAGTATGTGCTGCCTGTATAGCTTTAATAATACAGTATTGACATCCTGAACTAAGATAGATATGGAACCCCACATATAAAATGAATTAAGACCATTATGGAAATACATTTTGTAAAATATATAAATTAAGAAATTGTCAATTGTGTGTGTGTGTGTGTGTGTGTGTGTGTGTGGTGTGTGTGTGTGTGTGGTGTGTGTGTGGTGTGTGTGTGTGTGTGTGGTGTGTGTGTGTGTGTGTGTGTGTGTGTGTGTGTGTGTGTGTGTGTGTGTGTGTGTGTGTGTGTGTGTGTGTGTGTGTGTGTGTGTGTGTGTGTGTGTGTGTGTGTGTGTGTGTGTGTGTGTGTGTGTGTGTGTGTGTGTGTGTGTGTGTGTGTGTGTGTGTGTGCAGCTCATTTGGAGGGAGACTTTGAGGAGATGGAGAGCAAGCTGATGTACCTGGAGACGTTGTGCTGTCAGTGTGAACAACAGACTGTCCAACAGCAGCATATCAACCAACTAGAAGCCTACAAGAAGAAGAAGAGGTATGACCAGCAGATTACTTATTATTCACTCTCCTATGAGTTTAATCATTCATAAATGTGCGCTAGTTATTGACCCTTAACACTTGCTGAGTATCATTGAATAGTGTTTTTACATCTAGTGTCAGAGGCTGTCAGGCATTAAACTTTGTCAGACTTTTGTTGTTCCATATAACTTCTCAAAGTGACAAGCTGTGGTCATGACAAGATAAACACATTTATTTTCCCCCTGGATGGGTAAAGTGTTTGTTGAGCAGCCAGAGATATACTGTAACATGATGCTAACCTGTCTGATGTTTGTCTTGTAACAGGAAGGAGGTGGAGGCCCTGGAAGGTGAGATGCTGCTGTTCTCTAATCAGGGATTACACAGAAGTACTCAGATTATTTACCTAAGTAAAAGTAGCAATACTACGGTGTAAAAATACTCAGATACAAATGTAAAGTTCTGCATTCAAATCATTAGCATTCAAAAATACTTCAAGCACCAAAAGTAAAAGTACTCGTTATGCCAAAATAGCCAGTTAAAGCACTGTGTATTTTAAATGACTTTAGAAAAGTATTTTTGCATTCATTACTTCAATGTTGCACTTGGTAAAGGTTGGGTTTCTTTGAATGACTTTATACACTACTGGGTGGCTTAACTTTTAATATAATGTCTGTAGATTTGTGTATGAATAACCTAAAAACCTTAAATCTGCAAAGAAACTAATAACTCAATATGTACAATAAATGTATTGAAGTAAAAAGAAAACATTTGCCTGAGAAAATGTAATAAAGTATAAAGTTGCTTTATGTGGAAATACTCAAGTAAAGTACAAATACTTGAGTAAATGTACTTAGTTACATTACACCACTGGGGATTACACATTGTTATTACTGCTCAACAATGACTACATTACTGCCTTAGTACACTGCTCATTTCTTAATGTCTCTATTGTTGCCTATGCGTCATGGCATAGGATGTATAGACTAAAGCAGTGGTTCTCAAATGGGGGTACGCGGACCCCTAGGGGTACGTTGGAGTACTGCAGGGGGTATGTGAGATTTATTTTATGTTAATGAAAAAAAACAACATAAGTAATGCATTTAAACAAACTACTAATAGTAGATGAACTACTTAATTCAAAGGTTTACAGTCATTCTGGATAATAAAATGGGGAAATAAACGGGGTGCTCTCTTTTCCTCTCCCTCTCCTGACAGCCCGTCAGTCTCGTGCAGCTCGCTGAACCTGTAATAAGTGACCCGACAGTAAAGAATAAATATATGTATAACTAGTTTAGCTAGTTCCAGAGTAGATTAAATAGCTAAGGTCTAACTCTTAGTGTATTTTGCTCCGCTCAACGGTCCGTCACAGCGGCGGAGCTGTGATCATGCAGAGCTGTGTGTTCTCCGTCAGCAGCAGCTGATCTGATCTCTGATCCCTCTCTCGCGTCCGGTTAGACTTCACTCGCGTTTATGTCCAAATCTATCAGATCTAGCTAGTTCTAGTTAATGATATGACTGCCTGCTTATCAAAGGACCTAAACAATAAGCGTTGCTTGGCAACGCCGTGTGGCCGCAAAGTATAGAATTATGCATATGTTTATATGAGGGGTCAAAATCCCATGCTCATAAAATGCTCATATATTTGTTTCTCTTCATTCCCCACGCCCCTAATAAATAAATATATCAATTTTAGGGAAAGTAACGAAGTTTGAGCAGTGTGGGTTTTATATGAACAGAGTTACACATATTTAAAAACACGAAGTGTAATAACTGCAGTTAGCCTCCCTGTCAGAATGACAAAGATCCTCAGTGAAGCACAAGCCCATGGTTCTCACTACATTGTAAGTACAACTTATTAAAAAGATCAGTTCAATGCAACTAATGTCGTATTAGTGTTATTGCATGATGTTGAAATTGGTTTGCCATGAATTTAGTGATGGATTGTAAACATTTGAAATGTAGCATTTAAGTGTTTCTCAGTTACTGTTGTTGTTTTAATAAATCAGACACTGATGGTGCAGCGCTGGACTGTACCTCTTTATACAGGCATTTTATCCCTAACAAATCGTTTTTGCGCTGATCAGGGGATACTTGGCTGAATTTTTTTTTCAAAGGGGGAACATGATTGAAAAAGGTTTGAGAACCACTAGACTAAAGCATCCCGAGGAAACGCATGCAATTCGTTTTTACTATCATTTCACTTTCAATTTCCAAGGAGACTATCCAACACCCACACCAGCTATGTGAAAAATACTGTTTCCTGTAGTTATTATGAAGCGTGTTTGTGTAATTCCTTACACTGCTGATAATGGCATGATGTGAAACTCTTGGTATGATGTGAAACTCTTGGTATGATGTGAAACTCTTGAGATTAGAGGACTAACATGTCTTCTGTTTGTAGTGGAACTGAACTCTGAGCATGCTCAGAAGGTGGCAGAGCTGGAGCAGACTATGAAGCAGAAACTGAGAGAACGACAGAAAGTGTACGAGGAAGCCTTCAACCAAGACGTGCAGCAATACCTGTCCACTGGATACCTGCAGCACAGAGGTACCCACACAGAATACCTCCTTTAATGATCACAACTATTGAGCAGATCAGTGGAGACGTGGACTATTTCATTTTCTGCACTAGAATGTGTCAATATTAGCCTATTATTCTAACAATGGGTTTTACAAACACGTAGAAGAGAGGCAAGAATATAATGTTTCTTTTATTGACAAGCAATGATGAAATACACTTGAAATTCAGTGAATGGAAACAACCCTGGTGCTAGGCAGGGCCGGCCCTTGGCATAGGCAGTATAGGCGAATGCTAAGGGCGCATCAACCCATCGGGGGCGCCAAAAATTGGGGGAAATTTTTTTATTAAAAATAATTTGTTTTTTAAATTTCATAACAACACAATTTCCCGATTTTGGATCAACAAAGTACATATTATTATCTTATACTAACATAACTACGCCTATATTCAGGGTTCGTACGGTCATTGAAAATCTGGAAAAGTCATGGAAATTCAAAATGCAAATTCCAGGCCCTGGAAAAGTTATGGAAAACAATATTTTTCCCAACGTTTTGGAAAAGTCATGGAAATGTAACTAAAGTTCCGTCAAATAATTTACATTTTATCGAATCGCCGAAATAATCTGCGGTCGCGAGCTGTTATGTGCCATCACGACGCGCATGGTGTTATTTTTTAATATATGAAGCGCGAGCTGTGTGCTCGTGTCTTCCTGCCTGTCGGCTGATCTCTGCTGCTCCGGGATGAGGGTCAGCTACATTATCTACGGTGCGTTCGTTAACTGTGCGGAGTCACTGTGGCACAGACTGAGCCGCTGGTGAACAGCTGTTAGAACGGACCGTTCAGGTGTTCAGAGCAGAGCGGCAGAGCGTGATGTGAACTGAAACGTTTTTCTGTCGCAATATCATTTAAGGAATCGTTGAGCTAGCTAGCTAGCATACATTGTCACTATCTGCTAACGTTAGCTTTAGCCTTCGTTTTCTAATAGTTTTTTTCATAGGCTATAAACAGAGGTGGTATAAATATAGATATTTACTAGAGTAAAAGTATAGTACTCAGATCTTGTACTTGAGTAAAAGTAGAAGTACTCAGGTCTTGTACTTGAGTAAAAGTAGAAGTACTCAGATCTTATACTTGAGTAAAAGCAGAAGAACACTTGATTATATTTCACATCATTCATCCACATCTGTAAAGTAACTAAAGGGATTAAATACATGTAGTGGAGGAAAAGTACACCATTTACCTCTGAACTGTAGAGGAGTAGAAGTACACAGTAGCAAAACATTGAAATACTTAAATAAAGTACAAGTATCTCAAAATTGTACCCAAGTATAGTACTTGTTGAGTTTATGAACTTAGTTACTTAACCCCAGTGGCTATAAAGATAGAAAGACTAAGCCTTGCACAGAGGCATGAAAATACATTTTCAAAATGCTCAACAGTGCTGCCAGAATTATAAACTGACTGCTACACAATTAAAATAAATGCTTTTATATATTTATATTAGATGTGACTCTTTAGCGTTTCTGTTATTATTAACACTGCTGCTTTAGTTGCTCTGACTGCTAAAATCCTCTGTTCCTCATTTTAAAGCCGATATTCCGTGGGGTCAGGGGCTCGGGTCCTTGTCACCTTTTCCATACCTGATGAGTTTGCATCCCTGACTACAGTTGCTTTAGCGTGTAGAAGCTAGTAAGCCAACTATTTGATTTGTTTTAGATAGGCACTACATGTTTCATATGCAGACCTTATTTCCTGTTCCATGTTCAAATAAACCATTTTCAGTGGTAATTTTTTTTTGGTCATGGAAAATTAGGTAAAGGTCATTGAGAAGTCATGGAAAAGTCATTGAAAATCATTGGTGAAAAAGTGTATGAACCCTGTATATTGCATACAGCGCCCATAAACTATGGCGCACCCCCCCCCCCCAAAATCAAGTTGAACTGCCCCAGCGCCAGTCAAAACCAGAGGTTTATGTGAAATAGTTATTTTTTGGAAATAATGGTTTTAGTGTGCAATTATAGGTTTTAATTTTGTATTAGTGTTAATTTAAAATAAATCAAACTCCCAAAAAACGTATACAGCTTCTCTGTGCTTTTATTAACATTGGAATTTACTGTGTAAGCGGCCGCGGGGGGGAGAGCTTTAGAGAGCTCTCTCCTGAAAGACTGAGAGGCTCTGATATCCTCAGCTCAGTGAGGTAAAGGCACACCTTTATATGATCATTATACTGTAGTTATAACAAAATAAGAGAATAGATAAAACAGGTATAAAATACTATATGACAGTAAAAAAAAGTTATTAATAAACAAGAATACAGTTTGAACGGGGAGTGATTTGTAAAATATCCATAAAGAAAAAGAAAATCTGTTTACAGTTCTGTTTCATATGGATGTTGAGAGATGTATCCATAGATCTCTTCATGTTGCTCTCAAAGTGCACCAGATTGATGCTTTCAACTTCAATATTAAGAAAAAAAATAATCTTCCCCCGGACCCCCCTAGAGGTGTGAGGTCCACCCCCCGACTTAAATCATATTCACATGGATAGGGTACTAAATACATTTGCACACATCTTGTGTCCATATCTTTCTGTTTTGGTGGTCATGCCACAACCGTGCACGTGCATGCATGCGCGAGCCATAGTGAGTGTCTGCATTTTGGGGGTGGGGTGCCAACTAAAATCTTGCCTCGGGCAGCAAATTGGTCAGCGCCGGCCCTGGTGCTAGGGTAGTTTTTGACAGGACAGTGTGGAAACAGGGAGAGAGAGCAGGGTGCAGCATGCAACATGGGTGCCCAAGCTGTGTGCTTATTACAAGATTTAGGTTTACTACTACAGTGTAGTTGTGTAATGAAAAGGTTCCTCAACAATGCAATACAAAGATATACTAGACATAAAACAATACAAACAAAAGCGTGTGTGTGTGTGTGTGTGTGTGTGTGTGTGTGTGTGTGTGCGCAGAGCAAGCAGGAACAGACGTGCGTGTTCTGGATCAGATGACAGTCACCAACATATCAGACCAGGAGGCTTTGGATGACTTCCTCAACTCCACTGGTGATGACATCAGCACAGGGTCCTCCCTGACCTCCGGTAACCCCAACGCACTTTCTCTACAGGCTTCCAAAGGCTAAAGTAAATGTCCCTGATGAATAAAGGAATTCTCAATCAAGGCATGCATTTTTGTAGATATTGGTATTTTATGTTGCTAAACCTTTTAAAATCAGAATCAGAAACGGGTTTATTGCCAGGTAGGTTCACACATACGAGGAATTTGACTTGATGTCATGGTGCAGACATAAAATATAAAACAAGAAATCTAATATAAAACTAAAAATCTTTAAGGACACCGTAATAAAATATAGTAAGATAGCAATAAAATAAAGCAGTAATTTACAGCGACATAGAATGCAGTGAATTATAGAATATAAAACGGGAAATATGTGCAGTAAGCAGTATTTGAACATTGTGTGCATTAATGTAATGCATATAGAGTATACGTTGTGTCTGGGGGGGCCGGGCCTTGTTTAAGAGGCCGGTAGCGGAGGGGAAGAAACTGTTCAGGTGGCGAGAGGTTTTGGTCCTGATGGAGCGCAGCCTCCTGCCAGAGGGGAGGGGGGTGAACAGTTTGTGTCCAGGGTGGCAGGGGTCGGCCACTATCTTCCCTGCCCGCCTCAGGGTCCTGGAGGCATGCAGGTCGTGGAGGGATGACACGCTGCAGCCGGCCCTTATCCTTGGCTGTGGCTGCGGCGTACCAGATGGTGATGGAGGAGGTGAGGATGGACTCGATGATGGAAGTGTAGAAGTTCACCATCGTCATCTTTGGCAGGTTGAATTTCTTCAGCTGCCTCAGGAGGAACATCCTCTGCTGTGCTTTTTGATGCGGGAGCTAATGTTCTGCTACCTTTTATTATTTTTTTGCCAACTTTTGAGCAGAAAAACCTCTGGCTGAAGAAGTTGGCATGGAACAACATCTGCATTATTTTATTTTTGTGTTACTGGTCACCTGGTGTATGTAGGTGTAATTATGTAGCATTATTTGGCCATCAGCTCTTTAGCTACTGGGTGCTGGGTGTGCACATCAGACAGTAACTTAGTCAGTCTAACATATGAATCTTCTCACAAGATATGGCAACAATGATGGGAGGATGAATGAGTACAATGAATACAGCAGGTCAATGGTTCTACATTATCGCATGTGTAAAAATCAAAGAGCATAAAATAAAGAATATAATACGAACCTGCCCTGGACAAAAAGCCTAAAGCTGATCCAACTGCTGTGTGATTGTGCCACACAGGGTTGAACTTAAATTATTCACTTCCAGTGAGAGTAAACTTCAGTGGTCTTCTCTCACAGGTCCAGATCTCGAGTCCTGCTCTTCTGAATCTGAAATGAAAAGCCAAATTATACAAGCGCCTCCCACAAAGAACCAAGCGTCCAACCAGGCTGCAGAGTGGGAGCAGGAAGAGGAAGAAGCTGCCAGTGAGGAGAACTACGAGCCTCTGGTGCAGTCAGACGAGGAGGACATCCAGCCGGACATGTCCCTGGTTGCTCTGCAGGACGTTGGCACATTAAGAGGCTCTGATGAGAGTGACCCCGCAGAGGACCTGCCATCTGGGTAACTTAGCAACCAAGCCCTTGAAACTTCTTGATAACTATGCATCACTAACTACTGTCCCCCTCTGCTCTGACCTGTCACAGTTCCTCTCTGCAGCAACATGAGCACCAGTCACGGCTCTCTGAACATTTGACAACATGACACACATTACCTTCTATGTGCATAGAGACAAATCTATCCTTTCTATCATTTGGTATAAGGCGTCTTCCAGAAAGCAGCTACCACGGCGACCATACTGTAGATGGAGCAGCTGGTGCCACTGTACAACATGTGCAGTAAGGCAGTGGTGGTAACAATGATACATGCATTGAAATCACATTAAGACCCTCTTGAAGCCACAGGACTTCTTGACACTCCAACTTCATTTATAAGAAAAGAGGGGGCGACAGTCTGACTGATCTCTAAACTGGCAGTCAACAATTCTTAATTTATTAGGCTGGTAATACTTTATATTGTTCATGAAAAGCAGCAATTAGATGACCCTACTAACCTGAGATATCATAATCGTCTACTATATCTAAAAATATCATACTGAAAACGGTTGTGTTAAAAATCCTAAAGGCCGACTTTTGAAACACAAAAACCTTTGTCAGAAAAAAATATGTTTGTATTTGTGTCCTCACCCATTCAATAAAAACATCTCTCTTTATATCATATATCTATTTCTCGTCAAGTTTATTTGTAGAACGATGTTAACAACCTGGCTACGTTTTTTCCAAAGTAAAAAATATAAAGCAAGACTCACATGCAACAAGACAACCAGTTTTTCCCAGGCTTAGTTCAGAAAACGATATCATTTTTCTTAAGGAAACAACGCTCCATTAACATGCTGGCCCCTGATTAGCATTGTTAGCTGTGTAAGGCTGAGCAAAGGAAGGACAACGTGTTTAGAACAAAAATAAGATGTCTATCTCTAGGATATCTTAAAACCTGGACAAAGACTTCCATTCAGTTGCAGGAAGTCTTTATGCTTCAGAAAACAGATATTTTCCCTAGTAGCAGCAGTACCCTGTTCCACTATGTCCTTGTGCCTGACACCTGCAGAGTTCAGATCACTGTTCAGTTATCACATAGACACATCATGTGTGGAGATTGTCCGGCACACACTGTTGACCATATAGTATATATAAGTGGTTTTTGTAGTGTGGGTGTGTTGACACTCATACATAAATATGTGCTCATGTCATATGTGCTGGCTTTACAAGTATATTTGTCTTTGAAATGTCATTACCATGTATAATTTCAATTTTGGAAAAAGAGTAGAAATTCTAGAAATAAAAGTGATTAGTAAAGAATGAAATGTCCTAAAAATACTATCATGTGATATATTTACACAAAGAAACTGTCTTTCATGGAGATTAAAATATTCAGTTTTTGTCCAAAGTGTTTTAGAGAGCTGTCCAGCTGAGCCACAGCACACACACTAAAGCTCCCTGAAAACACTGCAAGATATGTATTCCTGTATTTATTCATGTTTTTATTCCTACATTTATTTATGCTTGTATCTATTTATACTTATGACATGTTCCGACCTCTATATGAGTGAGGATCTGAGCTCTCTTGATTCCATCGTGTCACCCGGGCCCGGGTACAGGAGGGGTAATATGGTTCTTATTATACATCCATGAGTATTATGAGCGTTGTGGTTCAACGGTTCAACCGATCTGAATCGCTTCGTGAAGCAGTCACGTGGTATCGACAGGCAGCGAGGCTTCGTTTGTCATCGATGACGTCACTGGCCCAAAACGATACAAGCCTCGGTACATGCTTCACAAAAAGCTTCGGGGATTACTCGACACACGCTCCGAAGCCTCGGCGCAATACGTAACATCACTACTAATAGTGTGTTGTATTCATGTAGCATGTTATCGTGGTTAACTAAGCACCTTGCTAAGGCTAATTGTAAATGTTTTATAAGTTATGAGGAAGAGTTATTGTGTTCTTGTTATTCTGTGTAGTTGTATAAGGAATGAGTTTTGTGTGAATACCACGTTCAGAGTATGTGTAACATGTGAGGTAGACAGAGGTGTGGACTCGAGTCACATAACTTGGACTCGAGTCAGACTCGAGTCATCAATTTGATGACTTGAGACTCGACTTGACAAAATCACAAAACACTTGCGAATCGACTTGGACTTGAACACCAATGACTCGGGACTTGACTTGGACTTGAGCCTTCTGACTTGAGGTGACTTGATCATTTAATTCAGAGGTCTCCAACACGCCGATCGCAGAGCTGCCGCTAGAAGAGAAGACTCCCGTTGGGGAAAGCAGAATCTTCAGCCGCTCCTACTCTTGCTGAGAATCCTTGCAGGCAGGGGCGGGAATTTATTTAGCTGGGCCACCATGCGGCCAATCATATGCGAGGACACACTAGGATCATACCATTATGTGAAAGAAGGGTGGGGGGCACAGCAGGTGTAGTGGTACAGGCCAGCTGCACAGAGCTACGGGGGAGACGGATTTAAATGCAAGTGCGTCAGAAAAAGTCAAGAAATTAGCGAAAAACCGAAAAAAAGAAGCAGCATCTGGCTGCTTTTCAATGATATTGGAGAAAGCAAAGCTGAGTGCAGGATTTGTAAAAATGAAAATAACCTTTTTTGGTTACCTTTATTTTGGTAACCACTCAGGATTTACTGTCAGAGGTGGGAGAAGTTCAGATCTTGTACTTGATGACAAAAGTACCAGAGTGTAGGAATACTCGTTACAATAAAAAGTCCTGCATTCAAAATGTTACAAAGTAAAAGTACAAAAGTATTAGCATCGAAATAGAGTTAAAGTACCACCTGCAGAGGGATCTAGATGCAGGTGTTCTCTTCCCCAGACCGCCTGGCTGCACATTATCCCTTGCATAAAGATAGATTGTGGGTCCCTTATAACATGTTGTACACAGTGGAAATAAACATTCTGGTTACCTCAACATCAGGGATCTTATACATTAAACTCCTTCTGAATCAAACGTCACGGTAGCCTTACCTTACTGATCCCTCTTAAATTAGAAAAACACATGTTACTTTACCAGCAGAGAGAAAATTGATTATTAAATTATTAATCTGACTAATGAAGAGGCAATTTGATCATTAAGTATTATTCTGTTGATCGATGTCATTACATTTGGTGAAAAACACATAATGACTTGTTTATGACTCGTTTTGTCAAAGTTTAGGACTTGGACTTGACTTGAACTTGCCCAACCTGACTTGAAGACTCGACTTGGACTTGAGCGCAAAGACTTGAGACTTGACTCGGACTTGAGCGCAAAGACTTGAGACTTGACTCGGACTTGCAAAACAATGACTTGGTCCCACCTCTGGAGGTAGATATGCAGAATATACCATGATTCAGTTATTGTCAGTGGTATTGTTGTCTAAAGAAAAAGGAATATTACACACGTATTTAATTTATTTATTTAAATTAGATTTGACAGTTTCAGTTAATTTGATATTTGCTATTTGGCATTTAAGTAATACTTTTAAGCTATATGCCTGGGGAACATACAAAAAGATACGATATGCTATAATGTGTGTGACTTCTTGTCA